>NC_079202.1:28969098-29269098 GCF_026745355.1 Beta vulgaris subsp. vulgaris | reverse complement strand
AAACTTCAGTACCTAAAAGTAACGGACATCCATTTTGAGTATCCAAACTGGAACTTTTCAAAGTTGAGTACCCAAACTAGAACAAAGGGCAAAGTTCAGGTGCCTGTTATAACCTTAACTCGGTTGTTTAGCCTTGTATCCAACCTCTGAGTTGGTTTACCCTGCAAGCTAAAATCTAGTAGGGGTTGGTTTTCGGTCCAATTATCTTTCCTTATAAAATACTCACTCCGTCTCATAATATAAGTCCTGATTCTGTTTTTACGTGGGGATTAAGGTGAGTATAATCTTGTTATATTTAGATTAATAAATTCATTTTATCTTGGAAACAGTTATAATGATTTTTTTGTTTTTTAAAAAAACAAAAGCTGAACATTAAATGGGGGAATCGTTCTTTACGGGAGGAATATTAACAGCCCGACCTCTTGCTGTTGGTGATGGAAAGCTAATGGTGCTGAGCAAATAAAAGAACAAACCACCAATAAAAAAAGGAAAATGATATACATAGCCCCTAGAGCTACATATAAGGTGCTAAAGATGGAAATAAATAATTAAATTAAGCATTTATTACCTCAAATGATGTGAAGTTTTGTCTTGAATTCTTAAATTATTTCCATTTTAGGAAATGTATTTAATGCTTATATATAGCCCTAAGGGCTACATATAACATTATCCAAAAAAAATTGGCCAATGAAATTCTTTCATCAGCTTTAATTAACCGATGAAATGCTTAAATCAATAGGCATACAAATTACATCTTTAGACATGGACGAACCAAATTTCATTACAATCTTAAATGGGAACTTAATGAGGTGGTCATGAGTGGTTTGGGATAAAATATCCCATTTTATCATTAATAGTGGGTGCATTGAGAGAGTAAATAATAAGGACATTTTAGGAATTTATCTAATTTCATAAGGGTATTATAGATATAATTTATAATTGAAAAAATAAATACGACTTATATTTTGGGACATTTTATAAGAAAACAGGACTTATATTATAAGATGGAGGAAGTAAAATTAATTAGTGCATTAATTAAAAAGTTACTAATAAATGCAAGTATTTCAATAACTTTGGAGCGTAGGAAGTATTTCCTCCGTTCCATAATATGTGAAACACTTACTATTTTAAAACTTTTCAAAATAAGTGAAACATACCTTAAATGGATAAAAGAAAGTGACAAAAAGACAAGAGTGCCCATCAGAAACTTGTGTGGTTTGCTTTTCTCTCTCCTGCTTTTGATAATAAAAAGGGTATTTTATGACTTTTTGGCTTTTGAAAGTGATGTTTATTAAATCTTGTGCCCAATCCCTATGGTTCACATATTATGAAACGGAAGAAGTATTAAATTTGCTGCTACAAAGAATCATCAATTTGATGAGAGAAGTTATCATGGCATTCCGCACCACTGTATTTGCTGCTACAGAGAACAACCAATTTGAAAAAAAAAATATAAATATTATGTACTTTATCCGTTTCTTTTTAATTATTATAATTATACTTTTCACACATGCGAATGTAAAATTTTGAGAGTGTATATCTCTATTTTTGTATCTGTAAAATTATAAAAAATACAAACTAAGACGAATCTAACAAGATCCCAGGTGACTATGTTTTTGTTCACGTATAAATCACAAACGAGGGTCAAAGTGCAATTTGTGAATAGTGTAAAATATCAAAGTGTGACAATTAAAAAGAAACGGATGTAATATATAAAAGAGAAGTCGAGGGAGAAGTGGTAGCTCAGTGGAGTACAACCCCGAATTCCAGGGCATTGCCTAGAGTTCAAATCCTCATCCCAACAATATGTTGGACATTTAATTCTGGATTGTTTAGCTTTGTACCCAGACTCTGAGCTGGTGCATCCTGCAAGCTAGTAGCCTTGCAGGGGTTGGTCTTCGAACTAATTATCTTTCCTAATAAAAAAATATATCGCTATTATCTCTATTATATAAGGGAACAACGGGAGGAAGATGATGTCCCCGTTTAAAAATACTAACTTATCCTTAATAATTTAATGAAACAAAAAAAATTACAAAAGAAAACAATTTAAGAATCCTTTTTCATCTCAACTTTGCATTTTAAGTGGATATAAGACACTATTTCAAATTAATGCACGCAACGCGTGCATATAAGGCTAATATTATATAAGGGATGGGGGGGGGGAGCTATGGTGTCCCCGAATAAAGAGAGATTTTTTTACCCCTCCTTCCCTGTCTAAGGGCCTGTTCTCGCCAGCTTATTTTCAGTTCAGTCAGTTCAATTCAATTCAGTTGAGTTCGATTCAGTTCAGTTCAGTTCAGTTCAGATCAATTCAGTTCAGTTCAGTTCAGTTCAGTTCAGTTTAGTTCAGCTCTTGACAATACTTTTACTCTCACATATCATTATTCATTTCATTTCAGTTCAGTTCAGCTCTTGACAATACTTTTACTCTCACATATCACTATTCATTTCAGTTCAGTTCAGTTCAATTCAGTTCATTTCAGTTCAGATCAGTTCAGTTCAGATCAGTTCAATTCAGTTCAGCTATTTTATGCCGAAGAGAACATACCCTAAATTACAAATTCACTTACAAATGAAAAGGGCTTCAAAAAAAAAATTTGAAAAATAATTATAACAATTACTCACAAATCAACTAAAATCATAGAATTGCATAATTTACATTATACAAATCAATCAAATAAGGAAATTTTATAAAACTAAATTTTTTCTCTTACAAACTACAACCAATACAGTACACCGTCAATACGTACTCACAAAAATATTCACATAAATTTGACTTGAAATCAAAGTGTCCACTTTCTTCACAATCTACTAGCCTTTTTTGCACGCGATGCGTGCGTGAATTATTTTAGTGATTATTATTAAATTTCATCTAAATGTAATTTTGAAGGATGTAATTTACAATCTTCAGTAGTTCTAATTAAATATCATGTGTTGTAAATACAAAATATAAAAATTACTTGATGAAGAAGTTGTTTTCTTGGTATTTTTATTACTTGTTAATGAATGTTGGTATATTGTTATTGCATTTCAAAGTTTAGGTAAAATTAAAATTTTATGTCTTTGATTTTGTAATTGATTTGAAAACTGCTTTACTTATGTTAATTTGTTCTTCAATCACAAACTTTTGTCTTTCAATACACATAAATTTATGAAAGTTTATTTTAGCTACTTTGAACTTCCTTTGATATACATATTTCAAATTAGGAAGGGCTATGATTAAGGAAAATCTCAAAATCTTAATAGGTAATATTTTTTATTTAATGAAGGGTTAAAGGGGACATCATAGCTCCCCCTTGGCTTATATAATAGAGATGAAGTAGTGTACTTAATTCAAAAATCAACTAAAAATTTATAATTTTAGAAATCATAAATAAATTCAATAAAATTTCTATTTTGTTCATAGAATTTAACTTTGAAAAGTAAAAAAGACTAGTGAGAGACTTAAGTGATAGAGACTAAACCAATCTCATTTTACAACTAAAAAGAATTATACTTCATATGTCTAATGTTCAAATTTTGACTCTTACTTATGTCCAAGATAACCGAATTTCTGTCTCGAAAAAAATCGAAGCATGCATCGGGTGCAAAAAGATGCTAGTATATACTCCCTCCGTTTCATTTTAATCTACACACTTACACTTTTCACGCATGCCAATACAAAACTTTGAGGACATATATCTTTAGTTTTTTATTTGTAAAAATTATAAAAGTACATATCAATAAAATACAAACTAAGACGAATCTAACAAGATCCCACATAACTATGTTTTTATTCACGTAAAAATCACAAACGAGGGTCAAAGTGCAATTTGTGAATAGTGTAAAACGTCAAAGTGTAACAATTAAAATGAAACGGAGGGAGTATAAAAGAGAAGTTATGATGACATTGTGCACAAGTAAGAGAATTTGTACCAAAGGTTATGTCGTCAACAAAGTTGATCTAACACATACATTACATATTCTTAAAGAAGTAAGAAGAGCAATAAGTACGGTTTTATATAAATTAGATGGTAAAATTGGACTCCACACCCTTGAACTATAGCACAGGTGCACCCAACACGACCAACTATGACTTATAGCCAGAACACCACCAAGTACAAATCTAAAAATTCGTACCATAAATGAGGCTGGAGATCCTAAAATCTCGCCGATGACAAGGAAATCTAATTATTTTATTAATTTTTTTTTCCCATTTTCCTCCTTTTCTAAATTTTGCACCACGTGACCTCTTCTTCTTTCTAGTTCTTCCCCAACATAATTACTAGGAAGAGTCCCCAAGATAAAACATTCATCAATGGTAAAACAAATTTACCAAAATATAGAATCATCCATCCCTGAAAGCACTACATCAATCTCACGAGTTTAGGTCTAATCTCCATCCAATTCCTTGTAAAAATAAAAACATAATAAGCAGTATATTTCCTTTCGTCAAGTGACTTATAGACAATCAGAATGCCAATGAAGGGGAGATGCAAGTTTAAAGTCTTGCCAAATTTGTAAAGACTATAGTCTTTTGTCCCTTTCCCTCTCCACGGAACTCCAATTTCACCTTCATGGCGAAAAATGCTTCAAAGAAATCACCAGCCGCCACTTCATTCATCTACTGGTGTAGGAGCTTCGACACCAAGACCGTAGTGAATTGCGGCAACGACTTTAGGAATCTGGCTCGTCTGGCGAAAAATGACCAGGTTAGAGCGAGATGTGAATTTGGATAATTCAAGGTTTTATGGTTTGAATTTAATTTGGAGAAGGAAGATCTCCACGACGGAGCTCGAGTCGCTGATACAAGCTTTATGATCGGAAAATTCTCCAGAGAAAGTGAAGATTGTTAGAACAAGAGTAATCGCAATGACAGAAGAGATATAATTCCAAGACTGTGTCGTGGTAGGAGACCACTGACTTGAAAGCGATTACGGCCTGACAACGGTGATAATCGATCTTGGCCGGAATGCTCCCCAAGATTAACACAGTAGCCTAGACTGCCACCACTAGCAGACTATGCTTTGGGGAAAAGCACGAAGACCCAGGAAGAGAGAAGAGAAGAGAAGGAAGAAGAGAGTGTTTTGTTTGTGTGTATTTTACTGATCAGAAAGCTCTGATTTTATAGGAAAAAATCAGGCCAAAAATGGACAGCAATAAATGGGCGGATATTAAGGATTGCCATGAATACTGTAACGGTCAAAACTTACAAATTCCAACGGCACACACGCGCAGCCCCGGTCCAAAACTTTAGTTAAGTTAAGTTTATTCCCCAAAGCCCAAAGCCCTGGCCCGGTCCGGGCAGGCGACGCGCGCGCATGTGTGATAGCAAGCCCAAACCAAACATACATCCAACCACAAAAGCATCTCTAGTACCAACTCAATAGATGAAGGAGGGAGGAAATAATAAACAAGAGAATTCCCTCCCACAAGCAATGTGGGACAAACAAAAATGAGCCAAGGCTTTTCCAAGCCTTAACTCCAACAATCCCCCACAAAGGCTCGAAAAGCAAAAGAAATTCCTGGGTAAGGAAAGGAAAGTACTTAAGCACCAATATCTTTCGATTTGAATTGATGCATAGTGAAATGAGGCAACAACTTACTATCTAGTGAGTGAATTCTCTTGAACTCCAAGAGTTCCGTTGAGACCCCCACAACACATACCTACCTTAAGATCGTGCAATCTCCGCGATACATCACAAGCGCTTTATAGCCATGCGCATTCCTTGGGTCTAATAAGTGCTCTAGAAAGACAGCCCAGTCTTTCATAGAAGGCGGCTTAACCTCCACACTTACGTAGGTAGTCCATCAAGTGTTTCTCAATAACACCACCCCGATGGGATATAGAACTATTAAGAGCAAAAGCTCAACCTCTCAATGTAGATCCATCAAGTGCATCTCAGTAGCACCACCAATAGGCTATGGGTAAAAAGCACTACCATGTGTCATAGGATGGGAATGTAGTGCAAGTTAAGATTTTATGGCTTCGTTTGACCTAAACGGGTATCCACCTTAAAATCTCAACTAATGGGCTTTAGCCCCATCCCCTCGACGACTCTAGGACAACTCTCCTAGATAACCCCTTAGTAAAGGGGTCTGCAAGATTTCTTTCGGACCTCACATAGTCCAAAGAAATCACCCCATTTTTCAGGAGTTGTTTGACGACTCCATGTCTGATCCGTATGTGTTCTTCTTACCATTGTAGACACTGTTCTTAGCAACACCAATGGCTGCTTGAGAATCAAAATGAAGAGAGACAGGTGCAGCCTGTCCCCCCATAAAGGAACATCAGACAACAAGTTTCTCAACCATTCAGCTTCTTGCCCTGCCAACTCGAGGGCAATGAACTCAGACTCCATGGTGGAACGTGCTATACAAGTCTGCTTCGAAGACTTCCACGACCACCAAGGGTAAACACATACCCACTAGTTGAACTAATCTCATCATTGCCAGATACCCATTTGCATCACAAAATCCTTCAAGAACAGCAGGAAATTTAGATATGCAAACAAAAATCAACAGTTCCTTTTAGGTATCTAGAAGACGATGAAGAGCACTCCAGTGTTCATTACTAGGGTTAGGGTATATCTACTAAGTCTACTCACTGCATAAGCTATGTCAGGTCGAGTACAGTTCATGAGGTACATCAAACTACCTATGATTTTCGCATATTCACTTTGAGAGACACTTTCACCTAAGTTCTTGGTCAAATGAATACTAGAATCATAGGGAGAACTCACTGGAACAACATCAAAGGAATTAAACTTTTTAAGCACCTTTTCCACATAATGAGACTGACTAAGGGAAATGCGACCGGAGACTCTCTTAAGTCTGACTCCTAAAATCACATCAGCTTCTCCCAAATCTTTCATCTCAAATTTTGAAGACAGAAAAAGTTTAGTATCATTAACCACCTTTAAGTTGTTACCAAAAATCAGCATGTCATCCACATAAAGACATATAATACAACAATCTGATCCTATCAATTTTGAATAAACACAAGAATCAGAGTTGTTTACAATGAAACCATTTGACACAACATACTATCAAATTTTTCATACCATTGTTTTGGTGCTTGTTTGAGACCATATAAGGACTTCCTCAACTTGCACACTTTATCTTCTTGACCTAGCACCACGAAACCCTCAGGTTGAGACATGTAAATCTCCTCCTCTAAGTCACCATTCAGGAAAGCAGTCTTAACATCCATCTGATGTATAACTAAGTCATGAATAGCAGCAAGAGCAGCAGGGTCCTAATGGTGGCTATCTTAGTCACAGAGAATAAGTGTCAAAGTAATCTAGTCCTTTCCTCTGAGTGAACCCCTGATGACAAGCCTAGCTTTAAACCTCTCAATAGTTCCATCAGGTCTCAATTCTTTTTAAAGATCCATTTACTATCTATGGTCTTTGATCCCTTAGGTAAGTCAGTTAACTCCCAAGTAGAGTTAGACACTATGGAATCTAACTCGCTCTTAATGGCCTTTTCCAAAAACTGCATCCACAGATCTCATTGCTTCAAAGGTCTTTGGGTCCTCTTCTATCATGAAAGCATAAACTAGTTCATCACTCAACAAGTCAACACAAGAACTTTCAGATAGAAAAGCAGTAACAAAATCAGAACCAAAGTCTTTTGCTACTCTAGGTCTTTTACTTCTCCTAGGCTCATCTACACAGAAGAACTACTAGCATGCATGTCAACTAAACTACTACTCAAAGTCAAATCAGCAGGAGTAACACTAGTACGTAGAACAACATCATGCGTAGAACAAGTAGATAAATCAATCAGCAGGAGAAGAACAAGAAGGCACAGATGCAAATGTAGGAACTAAAACCACTATGAACATAAATTTAACTTATCTGGAAAACCGTGGCGTGAATAATTCACTGCCCTAAAGTTGAATTTGCCCCGCTACAACACACGGCCTCATAGCAATCAACCTCCAGGGGTACACGGTCTCTGCGTTTCCAGTGTAGATGGAAAAACAGATTGAAAACGATCTTGAATATTGCCCAGAAAGAGAATTTAGAGAGAGGAAGAAGAAAGTGTTTATGATTTTGTGTGTTTAATGAGAACAGTAACCTCGGTATTTATAGAAGAATAAAACCAGAAAGTGGGGAAAAACGTGGTTACCAATAGACACTTAGTGGGAGGAGATAATGGCACGTAATTAGGAAATAACGACACACTTAAGGGAGGAAATCAGGGGAAAAAACGGTAACTTAATTACTGGCAAAAAACGGTCAAAAACTAACAGATTTTTGACCCAAAACTTTAGTTAAGTTAAGTTTATTCCCCAAAGCCCAAGGCCTATGGCCCTGGCCCTGGCCCGGACCGGGCGGGCGCGCGCGTGTGGTAACCACACATCACCACAAGCCTACTAAAATCCTCATTGCTACTCAACTCAAAGAGTAGTGGAAGTGCAAAGGTTATAAACCTTTCCCCTCTCTATTATATTTCCAATGTGGGACAAGGGACTTCAAGAGACTCACATTGACTGTTCACTTCTTTTGAAGCAAAAACATGATAAACTCCAACAATCTCCCACATGATTCAAAAGAAGAAAACAGGAAAAAACTGGGCTCAAAACAGATGATTTGGGCAATAGATACTGAGTTTTGAAGTATCAATTTCTTATGGACTTGAATTGACACTCAGTGCATACAAATAGTTCTTACTGTCGTAAGAGGTAGATTTCTCTTTGAACCTTTCACGATGTTCGCAAAACATAGTTGCGTACTCAACCTTTTTCAAATCAAGATACGTTCTCGCAAATATAATATAGGTGCCCCACAATTAGCCTGGATTCTCGTGAATGCTCTAGAGAGCCTAATCCTTTGGACTCTCATAGGGGATTGGGCGTAACCCCCACATTCACATAGGTAAGTTCATCAAGTTTGTACTGTCACAAACCACCTCAAATAAGAATATGAACTTATTAAGAGCTTATGCTCAACCTTACACATATAACAGTAAATTAAAACAAAATACTACATCACTTTTATAAATAGGAATGGTAGTAGTACACAATAACTTGAGTTGTTTTGTGATTTCGTTTGACCCTTTGAACTTAGGAATTCTTTAGAAGGGTATCCATCACAATTCACTAACCAATAGGCTTTAAACCCATTCCTTGTGCTGACTCCAACACCATTTTTCTACAAAGGCCTTTGGTGAGAGGATGTAACACCCTGATAATTCTCTCTTTCTAGAAAATACTTTTATAACAAATCTAGAGAATTACCCAGGCATTATCGCCCGTGTGATAACGTTTCGGCTTACTCAGAATTTTGCAGCGGAAAACTTACTAAAACAAAACCAACTTTATTAAACTTACGAAATAAGAGTCAAACAATGTTTGAACTGAAACACACCAACTTAAAGCTAATGTTTGAAATATAAATTCCTAGAAACAACTTAAATATGACTAATGTCACAAAGCCTCTCCATTTCAGATTTCTCAATGGTATGCATCTTCGAACCTGTAATGTCAATGCTTTCTTGACTCTGCTCCCCGAAGGATCACCACAGGATCAATAGGCAAAGCCATGATCACAAACACAGACAAGCACGTAATCAGCAAAGCTGAGTACTACATATCAGACACAAATAATCCTAAGCATGATACTACAACATAACTCGTAGGAATAAATAACAACATAAGTAAATAATACTCTACAGACAACTTACTGAACTAACTACCAACTTTTATTACTTTAATGGAATAGTTATTGGACGAGTTGACCACCAAAAATAGGAAATACGGTCATGACTCCGTAAACCAGAATGACCTACGATATCGAGGAACCTTTGAACTAAAGAGGATGGTGATCAATCCAACCCTCGAAGATACATATCAGGCGGACTATGTACCCCAACCCTTAGTGTCCAACTCTAGACGTGCACCAGTCTAAAGTCTATAACTTATTCTCGTTTCACTTTACGTTAAATATAATTATTACTTGTGTTACAACAACAACCAAATAACACATAATTCAATAATCACATAATCATAACAACATTCTTTTTATCTTTGAATTAACAAGTGATTCATAACTTATCAATCAAGACTCCTTTTATTTCTTTTTATCCTTTGTTGAACCTAGCCAACAAAACTCCGTACCTTTATATAGGTATAATCCATACTTACCAAATAAGATCCACGGTTCTTATAAGATAAATTAATAATCTCCAAGAAATCTATGTAACACATGATTTCAACTTACTTAAATTAATCCACTTACGAATTAATACCAAAACTGAAATTATTGTTTGCATCAAACTTCCATACAAACAAGTCATACCCATAATATTCTCAGTTTACATGTAGCACAAGGCAAGTAACATGTAAAGCAATTATAGTAAATCATATACATGAAACAAGGTCCTATACATGATACTAATAAATAAAAACATCCCTAAGGCATGTTTCTAAACCATATAGCACGTAGACTATGTACGTACCTTGTATAAACGCAACGGTAGGCCACTTTTATGCTCTAAAAGTCCCCTACAATGTAATCTCCGCCTAGAAAATAAATAATCAAGTAAATACTTGAACTAAAAAAAATACAGCAACTTTAAAACGTCCCAAACCCTTTTAAACTTTTAAAAATCGTTTTTATAATTTAAACTCTCGTTATTTTTAATCCCTAGTATAGATCAACTATTCTAGTGATTAAAAACCATTAAAAACCTTAAAATACTAACTTTCTGAATTTCCAGCATTATAAAATTTTCTAAACCTTCTGAAAATATTTTAAATGCATATAAAAATCGTATTCCAATCAAAATTCATATTCATACTTTAAATATACGATTTCTAGTGATTTAAAACCCTAAAAATCACATCTTTCATGATTAAAACTAAAAATAATAAATCTGAAATTTTTCTTTTATCATATGAAACCGAAATAATTTTCATAATAAATAATAATCAACTATAATCATGTAAATAGAAATAAAATAACAATAAAAATTAGGACTTTAATGGAATCTTAAAGGAGAAGTAAAGAAAACAACCAAAAAAAGGAGGAAGAGCAGCGCCGGCGCTGTGACAGCAGCAAGGAGGGGCGGCAGCAGGTTTTGGCTTCAAGAAATTATTGTGACGTTTCTTGTTCAACAAGAAACGTTACTTAGCGAAGAAGAAACGATTTTTGAGAGAAATATGAACTCACGCTCAAGAGGAAGAGGAGAGAGAAAATGTCGAGTGAGAGAGAGAATCGGAAATCACGTGCAAGGGAGGAGAGAGAAAATAAAGTGTAGGGCAAAATATTTGGGTTTTTAGGATATTTAAATAGGCTAATCCTATTGGGCTTAGGAAAAGAATTTCAATAATTAAAACTTTGATGACTAACAAGATGGGCTTATTAGGACTTTAGTCATCAAATATCCTTTCCCTTTTTATTACTTTTGGGCTTTCGATTCCATTAAGTTTTCTTTTCAAATGTGCTTTTAATAATTAAACTCTTATTTAAAACACGCTTAATTAAAATATTACAAATTTTATTAAGCTAAGAAAATATTTTTAGTTGACTTTTAAAATAGTCAACCCTTTTTAAAAGTCAAATCATTTTCCAAACTCATTTGGATTTAAATATAATACATAAATACTTAATATATTTATGAAAATCCTTTAAAAATGTGGGGGATTACAGTCTACCCCCTTAAAAGAAGTTTCGTCCCGAAACTTAACACAAAACCCTCGTACTTTCAAAAGTTTGAACTAACATTTCGAAAACTTTTGGAGAAAAGGTAGTGCTCTCGTGCACTTTCCCATTTTTAAAACACTTGTGTTACTTATGAACACTTTTCTTATGCGGAGACTCTACTTCTTTTGCACTAACATGTGCAAATTGCCCAACATAGGCATACATATCATGAAAATCTCATAAAAATAGACAAAAACGCGAAATTTATCGCATTCTACCCCCCTTAAAGAAAACGAGTTACGCCCTCGTAACTCACCTCAAGGAATAGGTCTGGATACTTTTTCTTCATATCCTCTTCGGCTTCCCACGTTGCCTCTTCTGACTCGTGGTTAGACCAAAGAACTTTGACAATATGAACATCCTTGTTACGCGTACTACGCACTTTCCTGTCGAGAATCTTGACAGGTCTTTCCTCATAAGTGAGGCTACTATCTATCTGACTCGTTCAGGCTCTAACACATGGCGCTCATCAGGGATATAGCGCTTCAATTGGGATATATGAAACACATCATGCATCTTTCTCAAATCCATTGGCAAGCCAATCTATAAGCTACTTTCCCAATGCGCTCCAAAATCTCATATGGGCCTACATATTTAGCACTCAGCTTGCCCTTTTTCCCAAATCTCATAACGCCTTTGGTGGGTGATACTTTCAGGAATACTTTATCACCTACAGCGAACTCATCTTCGCGCCGTTTTAAGTCTGCATAACTCTTCTGCCTATCTTGCGCAGCTTGAATTCGAGCCTGAATCAATCTAACGTTCTTGACGGTCTCCTCAATGAATTCTGTCCCCAAAACTACATTCTCACTATAGTCATTCCAGCAAATGGGACTTCTACACTTCCGTCCATATAACGCCTCAAAAGGTGCCATCTTAATACTCGCATGGTAACTATTGTTGTAAGAGAACTCAATCAAATCTAATTGGTCCTCCCAACTTCCTTGAAAATCTATAGCACAAGCTCGCAACATTCTCCATAGTTTGGTTAGTCCTCTCAGTCTGACCATCGGTCGCAGGGTGAAAGGCGGTACTCATCTTTAATGTTGTCCCAAGGTTTGATTGGACCTTTTCCAAAATTGATAGAAATCTAGAGTCACGTCCGAAATAATGTCCTTTGGAACTCCGTGCAACCTCACTACATGCTTGATATAGGTTGTAGCGAGTTGCTTCTTCTTCCATGTCTCCTTAATAGGTATGAAAACAGCGGACTTGGTCAGTCTATCCACTATAACCCAAATGGTATCATTTCCACTCCTCGACTTGGGTAAGGCAGTCACAAAGTCCATAGAAATCGAATCCCACTTCCATCCAGGAACCTCTAGTGGTTGGACTTTCCCCATGGGCCTCTTATGGTCTATCTTCACTTTCTGACAGGTTAGACACTTAGACACATACTCAGCTACCTCTCGCTTCATGTTCGGCCACCAATAAATCACCTTAAGATCCTTATACAGTTTGTCACCCCCAGGGTGCACAGAATAGGAGTTTATGCCCTCATCCATAAGACGTCTCTTTAGTCGTTACATTCTGTGGTACACACCACCTCCTTTAAACCTTAGACTCCCATCATCATGAATCTTGAAGTCTACTTCCTTACCTTGCTTCATTTTCTCTTTATCTTATCTAGATGCTCATCCCCAACTTGACCCTCAAGATCTCATCGAAAACTGACACTCCCAAAGAAAGATTACTGAGTCTAGCCTCACTTTCCCCAGGATTTAAAATTTCTAGGTTCAACCTTTGCATATCTCTACACAACTCCTCAGGGACTATCAAAGCACTCAAGCTATGACTCGATTTCCACTCAAGGCGTCAGCAACCACATTTGCTTTCCCTCATGATACTGGATGTCTAGATCATAATCCTTAATCAACTCTAGCCATCTTTTGCCTCATATTCAAGTCTTTTTGGGTAAATATGTATTCAAGCTCTTATGGTCTGTAATATCTTGCAAGTTGCCCCATAAAGATAATGTCTCCAAATCTTCAATGCAAACTATGGCAGCTAACTCTAGATCATGGGTAGGGTAATTAGCCTCATAAGGTTTCATTGACGCGAGCATAAGCTATTACCTTACCATTCTGTTGCAAACACACAACCCAAACCATTCTTGAAGCATCACTATAGACCTCAAATCCCTCATTCCCATCAGGTAGGGTTAAGACAGGTGCAGTGGTTAAACGATCCTTCAAGATCTGGAAAGCTTCCTCACACTTCTCATTCCACTCAAACTTGGACTCCTTTTTCATTAAATTATCATAGGTCCTGCTATCTTGAGAAATCCCTCACAAATCTCCTATAATAGCCAGCTAAACCCAAGAAACTTCTAATGTCAGTCACACTCTTTGGAGTTGGCCACTCACTCACAGCTTGAATCTTAGCAGGATCTACAGAGACTCCTTCCTTAGACACAAAATGACCCAAGAATGCTACTTTCTCCAAACGAAACTCACACTTAGAGAACTTGGCATATAGTTGGTTCTTCCTCAAGGTTTCCAAGATAATCCTCAAATGTTCATCATGTTCGGTTTCATTCCTCGAATAAACAAAATGTCATCGATGAAAACCACTACGAACTTATCTAAAAACTCATGAAAGATTCTAT
The DNA here is from genome assembly GCF_026745355.1 of Beta vulgaris subsp. vulgaris. Lineage (NCBI taxonomy): Eukaryota > Viridiplantae > Streptophyta > Magnoliopsida > Caryophyllales > Amaranthaceae > Beta > Beta vulgaris. The sequence continues at coordinate 29,254,794 of NC_079202.1, read as the reverse complement.
TCATCAAATCCATAAATATAGCAGGAGCATTGGTTAACCCAAATGGCATTACAGTGAACTCGTAGTGACCATAACGCGTTCTAAAGGCAGTCTTAGGTACATCCTTATCAGCTACCCTCAATTGATGATATCCTGAACGTAAGTCAATCTTCGAGAACACACTCGCTCCATTCATTGATCGAATAGGTCATCTATTCTAGGCAAAGGGTACTTGTTTTATGGTAACATTATTCAACTCCCTATAGTCATACATAACCTCATACTCCCATCCTTTTTCTTCACGAACAAAACAGGAGCTCCCCAAGGCGATGCACTAGGTCTGATATAACCCTTATCCAAAAGTTCTTGCAATTGTTCTTTAACTCACTCATCTCAGGAGGTGCCATTCTATAAGGTGCCTTAGATATAGGTGCAGTTCCAGGAACTAAGTCTATGGTAAACTCAACAGCTCTTGCAGGCGGCATACCTGAAATTTCACTCGGAAATACGTCCATAAACTCATTCACTATTGGAACATCCTCAAGTTTTAACTCGACTTCTTTACTCACATCTTGCACACTACAGAAAAACAGCTCACACCCCTTTCTCATCAACTTCTGCACTTGCAGAGCAGAGATCACCCAAAGTTTTTAGGTTTCCCAAATCGTCTATATGAGGTAAATTTTCCCGAAGGGTTTCTCAACACTACTTTCTGGACTTCACAATCGATCCTGGCCTTGTAATGACTCAACCAGTTCATCCCAAGAATCACATCTAAATCTCCTAAGTTAAACTCGATCAAATCGGATGGAAAGACACTCCCTCCTATCTTCAAAGGTAAGTTCTTAAACAACTTAGTACACTTAACGACTTCCCCAGTAGGAATACTAACAGACAAGTCAATTGACTCATACTCCACCAATCCCAGACTCTTTAAAACAGAAGGCGAAATAAAAGAATAAGTAGCCCCCGAATCGAATAACGTTTTAACGAAAACTGAGTTAATAGAGAAATTACCAGTTACCACATCCGCAGATCTCTCTGCCTCGTTATGACTCATCACGAACACTTTTCCTGCAGGTTTGTTCTGGGTAGGATTACATTAGCAGCAGGCCTACTATGGTTCCCTTGGTTATTCTGACCTCCAGGCTTGGACCCTGGTTCCCTATTTGATTAGACCCTGGTCTAGCCTGATTACCGTTTCCCTGAATCTAACCTTTTCCGTGCTTGCGTAGCACTCATACCTCTTTGACCCTTCTTCTGGAAATAACGCAGATCACTGGTTCCCTTACAGTCTTCCCAGGATGGTTTTTGTGCACACACTTAAATGGTAACCCTTCAGGTCTACCCTGACTACGGATTCCTGGTTGTTCTTCCTTGAAATTCCCATTCCATTCCGGTTTTTCTTAAAGTTACTTGGTTTCCTCCAGTACTAACCTCCTTTCTCTTTCACCAACTATTCCAGCCTTCTTATCTCTTCTCGATTGCAACCATAAATATGAGAAGCTCTCCCATACACTACATCTAAGGATGTAAAGGTCTCACCCCTAATCCCAGCTGGATTTCATCAGTCAACCCTGTTCGAACCTCTGAGCCTTAAGCTCCTCAGTAGCTACCACCTCAGGTGCAAACCTAGACAGGGTTATAAACTTACTATAGTATTCAGAAATAGTCATACTACCCATTCTAAGGTTGATGAACTCTTGGGCTTTCTGCTTTCTCATGAAGGCAGGGTAAAACTTTCCTCTCAGCACAATCACAAAGGCTTCCCAATTGAATCCCTCAGCAGCACTCAATCTAGCCCCATTTTCTCTCCACCACAAGTCAGCCTCATCCTTTAGGTATAAAACAGCTTGTCCTACTCTCATATCAGCAGGGCAATTTACTACCTCAAAACAACTTTTCAAATTCCCTAATCCAGTTTTCTAGGAAAGTAGGGTCAGCTTGTCCCTTAAAGTAAGGTGGTTTCACTTTGGACAGTCTTTCAAACATCTCTCCAGCAGTCTCTGGACGTTCAACCTTGTCCTGGTTCAGTTTCTCCGCCAAGAGGCGAATAGCATCAGCTAGTTCAGTGTTGTTAGCCATTCTACTTCGGGACCTGAAAGTAATATAACTCTACTCAGGTTCCAGAAACTTTTATAGTTATCTAAGCAAGACAATACTTGATTTGATCACTAAAGATCGCTCAACATACAATTTCACTAAGTTTCAACATGGAATGTTCACTAATATTCATACGTTGTTCACGTAAATAAATTCATAGTCATAGAATTTAAGCAAGAAAATTGAAATCACATAATGAATAATAAAAAAAATATTCCCATTACGTGCCAAAATAAATTCTTACTCCTTGAATAAACAAACTAATTTTATTCTTCCATAGAAGGAAAAGAAAGAAAAATGTGAAATAAAATAACACACTAGTATATATATATATTTTTCCTAAAATGCTACTCCTATAAAACACCTTTGTCTTGTTGGCATATACCCAACCTTACTCTTTTAACTAAAACCTTATGTACGTCTATATAATATAAAAAAAAATATCTATAGTTTAACTATGGCACTACACTGCCATCCTTATCCTTATCTTCCTTATATTGTTGAGGTACAAAGTCTTCATCACTAACTTCGTCCTCTTCGTCAGTCTCATAGTAGTCAACGAATTTTCTCTTGATCTTAGACTGCCTAGTAGGTATGGTGTCCAAGTCTTCCTCAGGTTCAGATTCCACCCTCATACATGCATCATATATGTCTTCCCTGGTAGTACCTCTAGCATGATCCATTTCTATGATGACTTCATCATCCCTAGCATAATGTCTTCTCAAGATGCGACGCATTATCCAATGCAGTTCTTCATATTCCCTATGGTCAATGGGTGGATGATGGTCGTCGTCTTCATCGTCAGTCAGGACGATAGGGTTAAAGTAGTTTCCTAAATTTGCAGCCATAATAGTAGAGCTACATCACAATAACCAAAAGGTTTAGCACTCTTCCTTAACGTGTTCCCACCAAGAATCAAAAGGTAACAAACAAAGGCATGTAAAATATAACACCTTAATAGGCAAGAAGGATATAACAATTAGCAGGAAAGAAAACATTCATGCATCTTAGTAGGGAAGAAAAATAATAATGCACTTATTTGCAGGGAAGAAAATTTATGATGATGCTGAACTAATTTTTCAATGCAGGCATATAATATTTCTATCCTATATGCCCTTCCTATACTACCCATTCTCACAATGCAATACTGTACCTTAAAGGCATGAAACTAATGCAGACACTTTTTATAAATAACATTACTTTGTGCCTAAAAAATTTTGAAAAAGAAATTTGACTCCTAGGTTACTCGAAAAAAAAAATTTTCACTCGAAATTTTTTTTTTTTTTCTCGGACTTCGACGTTTTTCGAAAAAATTTCGAACTCGTAAATTTCGGAAAGAATTTCGAACTCGCATTTCCGAAAATTTCGGTTCTAAAAAAAAATTTAACTCTCAAAATATTTTGTCTAACTTTTCGAAATGAAACGTAGGAGCACTACTAAGGTTTCCTTCAAATAACCCATAATCTAGGTAACTTAAGAAGCTAAAGTCACTTAATAAGCTAGTTAGTTAGGCGCCTATAAGTCTTAAACTAACCTAAAGCTCCTGATACCACTTTGTAACACCCCGATAATTCTCTCTTTCTAGAAAATACTTTTATAACAAATCTAGAGAATTACCCAGGCATTATCGCCCGTGTGATAACGTTTCGGCTTACTCAGAATTTTGCAGCGGAAAACTTACTAAAACAAAACCAACTTTATTAAACTTATGAAATAAGAGTCAAACAATGTTTGAACTGAAACACACCAACTTAAAGCTAATGTTTGAAATATAAATTCCTAGAAACAACTTAAATACGACTAATGTCACAAAGCCTCTCCATTCCAGATTTCCCAATGGTATGCATCTTCGAGCCTGTAATGTCAATGCTTTCTTGACTCTGCTCCCCGAAGGATCACCACAGGATCAATAGGCAAAGCCATGATCACAAACACAGACAAGCACGTAATAAGCAAAGCTGAGTACTACATATCAGACACAAATAATCCTAAGCATGATACTACAACCATAACTCGTAGGAATAAATAATAACATAAGTAAATAACACTCTACAGACAACTTAACTGAACTACACCTGACCCAACTTTTATTACTTTAATGGAATAGTTATTGGACGAGTTGACCAACCAAAAATAGGAAATACGGTCATGACTCCGTAAACCAGAATGACCTACGATATCGAGGAACCTTTGAACTAAAGAGGAATGGTGATCAATCCAACCTCGAAGATACATATCATGGCGGACTATGTACCCAACCCTTAGTGTCCAACTCTAGACGTGCACCAGTCTAAAGTCTATAACTTATTCTCGTTTCACTTTACGTTAATATATTATTACTTGTGTTGACACCACAACAACCAAATAACACATAATTCAATAATCACATAATCATAACAACATTCTTTTTATCTTTGAATTAACAAGTGATCAAACTTATCAATCAAGACTCCTTTTATTTCTTTTTATCCTTTGTTGAACCTAGCCAACAAAATCCGTACCTTTATATAGGTATAATCCATACTTACCAAATAAGATCCACGGTTCTTATAAGATAAATTAATAACTCCAAGAATCTATGTAACACATGATTCAACTTACTTAAATTAATCCACTTACGAATTAATACCAAAACTAAATTATTGTTTGCATCAAACTTCCATACAAACAAGTCATACCATACATATTCTCATTTACATGAGCACACAGGCAAGTAACATGTAAAGCAATTATAGTAAATCATATACATGAACAACAAGGTCCTATACATGATACTAATAAATAAAAACATCCCTAAGCATGTTTCTAAACCATTAGCACGTAGACTATGTACGTACCTTGTATAAACGCAACGGTAGGCCACTTTTATGCTCTAAAAGTCCCCTACATGAAATCTCCGCCAAACAATAAATAATCAAGTAAATACTTGAACTAAAAAAAATACAGCAACTTTAAAAACGTCCCAAACCCTTTTAAACGTCTTTAAAAATCGTTTTTATAATTTAAACTCTCGTTATTTTTAATCCCTAGTATAGATCAACTATTCTAGTGATTAAAAACCATTAAAAACTTAAAATATAACTTTCTGAATTTCCAGCATTTATAAAATTTCTAAACCTTCTAAAATATTTTAAATGCATATAAAAATCGTATTCCAATCAAAATTCATATTCATACTTAAATATACGATTTCTAGTGATTTAAAACCCTAAAAATCACATCTTTCATGATTAAAAAAAAATAATAAATCTGAAATTTTTCTTTTATGCATATGAAACCAAAACTAATTTTCATAATAAATAACAATTCAAATTATAATCATGTAAATAGAATAAAATAACAATAAAAATTAGGACTTTAATGGAATCTTAAAGGAGAAGTAGAGAAAACAACCGAAACAAAAGGAGGAAGAGCAGCGCCGGCGGCTGTGACAGCAGCAAGGAGTGGCGGCAGCAGTTTTGGCTTCAAGAAAATTATTCGTGACGTTTCTTGTTCAACAAGAAACGTTACTTAGCGAAGAAGAAACGATTTTTGAGAGGAAATATGAAACTCACGCTCAAGAGGAAGAGGAGAGAGAAAATGTCGAGTGAGAGAGAATTCGGAAATCACGTGCAAGGGAGGAGAGAGAAATAAAGTGTAGGGCAAAATATTTGGGTTTTTAGGATATTTAAATAGGCTAATCCTATTGGGCTTAGGAAAAGGAATTTCAATAATTAAAACTTTGATGACTAACAAGATGGCTTATTAGGACTTTAGTCATCAAATCATCCTTTCCCTTTTTATTACTTTTGGGCTTTCGATTCCATTAAGTTTTCTTTTCAAATGTGCTTTTAATAATTAAATTCTTATTTAAAACACGCTTATTAAAATATTAAAATTTTATTAAGCTAAGAAAATATTTTTAGTTGACTTTTAAAATAGTCAACCCTTTTTAAAAGTCAAATCATTTTCCAAACTCATTTGGATTTAAATATAACTACATAAATACTTTAATATATTTATGAAAATCTTTTAAAAACGTGGGGGATTACAGAGGATCAGCAATATTCCTCTCTGATCTTACATACTCGAGTGACAACACATTTTCTCTAATTAGATTTCTAACTATGGCATGCCTTAAGCGAATATGCCTTCTCTTTCCATTATAGGCTTGATTATTCGCTACCCCAATTGCTGCTTGCGAGTCACACCGCATAGAAACTGATGGAGCTCGCTTCCCTCACAATGGAATATCAGCAAGCAAACTCCTTATCCATTCAGCTTCTTGACCTGCCAATTCTAAAGCAATAAACTCAGATTCCATTGTAGATTTGGCAATACATGTTGGTTTGATGATTTCCATGATATAGCTCCTCCAGCAAGAGTAAACATAACCACTAGTAGATTGTATCTCATATTATCCGACACCCAATTAGCATCACAAAATCCTTCAGAACACAAGGTGTCCTTTGATAATGTAGACCCCAATGGTAGTGCCTTTTAGATACTTCAACAATCTAATAAGGCAACCCAGTGCTCCCGATTAGGATTGTGAGTATACCTGCTCAATCTACTAACAGCAAAGCTATATCAGGTCTAGTATAATTCATCAAGACATTACACTTCCAATTATTTTTGCATATTGTTCTTGTGATATACTATCACCTTTATTCTTTTTCAAATGAATACTAGATCATATGGGTTTTTACAGGAACACAATCAAATTGATCAAACTTCTTTAATATTTTCTCAATATAATGAGATTGATTTAAAGATATCCCATATGAAGTTCTAGTAATCTTTATTCCAAGAATAACATCACCTCTCCTAAATCCTTCATCTCAAAGCACGAACTTAGGCTGCACTTAGTTGTATTTACTACATCTATATTGGTCCCAAAGATCAACATATCATCCACATATAGACATATGAAAACACAACCAAGTTCATCAATTTTGGAATAAACACAAGCATCGGAATCATTTACCAAAAAACCATTTGAAGTAATAGTTTGATGGAATTTATCATACATTGTTTTGGTGCTTGTTTTAACCATACAAAGATCTAATAAGCTTGCATACCTTGTCCTCTTGAGCAGGAACCTCACATCCTTCAGGTTGCTTCATATAGAACTCCTCATTTAACTCACCATTTAAAAATGCAGTTTTCACATCCATTTGATGCACAATTAAATCATGAATAGATGCAAGTGCAATTAAAGCTCTAATGGTGGCTACCTTGGTCACAGGAGAATAAGTATCAAAGAAGTCTAACCCTTGTTTTTGGCGATGCCCTCCAACTACAAGTCTAGCCTTATACTTATCTAAAGACCCATTAGGCTTGCATTTCTTTGTAAAAATCCACCTACTGCTTAAGTAAAACATGTTAAAAAAACTCAGCATCTTTGTACTTACAAATAGACCTATCACTCAAAGAGATGAATCTATAAGCAGCATGAGCGTAACCAATAAACACAACATCAAAAGTCTTAGGTCCAATGTTTGACTTTTTATTGTCAGGAAGCCCAACTATGGCTAGACACCCCTACACTCTCAGGAAACTCAAGTTTGGAGGATAACACTTCCATAGCTCATAAGGGGTCTTATCTAACCTTTTGTGAGGAACTCGGTTAAGAACATGACAAGCTGAAAGAACAGCTTCCCCCCACATTTCATCAGGCAACCCAGAACTTACAAGCATAACATTCATCATATTCTTCAAGGACCTATTTTTCCGTTCAGCTATACCATTTTGTTGAGGTACATAGGGAGCACTAAGTTCATGAATGATACCCAATTTCTCACAATGGTCATTCAAAGAGAAGTTCTCATACTCTCTACCCCTATCAGACCTAACCCTCTTGGTTTTCCTATCAAGTTGGTTTTCTACCTCGGCCTTATACTTTATAAAAGCTTCCCCCGCCTCACTTTTGGCCTTAAGAAGGTATAACTTAGTGAACCTCGAGTAATCATCAACAAAGGAAAAGTACCATTATTTTCCTCCTCTACTTCTAGAGTTCTGAAAGTCAGCTAAGTCCGTATGAACCAATTCTAGAAGTTGGGTGGTCCTTTGAGTCACAGTTTTGCAAGGTTTGTTAGTAAATTTTGCTTCAACACAAACGTGACACTTAGAAAACTCGGTTGAGGATAGATTAGGAATCAAGTCTAAGGTCCTTACTCCTTAGTCTCTTAATAAAAGCAATATTCACATGTCCTAATCTACCATGCCATAAATTTAAAGACTCGGCAATATAAGCAGAACCACAAACATTTTTATTAATAGCAGGAACAAAGGAAGCAACATTTAAAATAAACAAACCCCCACTCAGATACCCTTTCCCCACAAATTCCCCACCACGAGTCATTACAACCTTGTCAGCCTCAAAAACAATTTTAAAACCAGCTTTTTTTAACAAGGCACCAGACACTAGGTTACAACATATAGCAGGAACATACAAGATATTTGAAAGGTAGAGGGTTTTTTCCAGAGGTAAGTTTTAGAGTGACCTTTCCTTGTCCTAGCACTCCAGCAGTTGCTGCATTCCCCATGTAGACGCACTCGCCTTCTGTTGCATCCTGGAAATCATGGAGCAGCTCCTTGTTCGAACAAAAATGCCTTGAAGCCCCGGTGTCCAGAATCCAGTCAAAACTATTTTCGACCAGGTTTGCTTCAACAACCACAACAACAATAACATCATCAGAAATAACAAGGTTAGCCTGAGGATTTTCTTTTTGGACAAATCCTTGGCGTTGAGGACATTGGTAAGCCTTATGATTAGGCTTGCCGCATACATAGCACAACACAGTCCTCTTTTGAATCTTACCATTTGGTTTGTTCAATTTTCCTTGATTTTTACCTTTGTTGAATACCTTCTTGCCCTTACCTTTGAACTTATCAGAACCTGACGCAGCAGCAGATTCCACTAGATTAGCTTTGGTAACATTGACAAGAACCGAGTCCTGATTATCCTTAATTTGGTTGGCCTCTTCAATCCTCATATGACTGATTAGTTCCTGAAGAGACAGGAACTCTTTTCTATGCTTCAGATTGTTACAAAACTCCCTACAGGAAGGAGGAAACTTTTCCAGCAGAACATTAGCCTAGAAAACCTCACAGATTTTCATGTCTTCATTTAGTACATCAGCACACAGATTTTCGTAGACATGAACTTGGTCCATGACAGGTTTGTCATCAACCATTTGGAAAGACAACCACTTTCCTACAACATACTTCTGTTTCCCAGCATCATCAACCCCATATTTTTTCTCAAGGGCCTCCCAAATCAGTTTAGATGACTTATGTACCATAAATAAATCAAACAGATTATTAGTCATCAGATTAAGGAGATGGAAACATACAGTTTTATTATCTTTTTCATATTTTAAAATTTCATCTTCATTCTGCTTAATAACAATAGCAGAAGGAGAAGATGAATCAGTAGTAGCAGAAATAGGAGCAAGACAATCACTAAAAAGAACGTAGTTAATGTCTAGCTGCTCGAAAAACATCAACAGTTTCTGAGCCTAGTGCTTGTAATTATTCACATCAAGGGACTCGAGCTTGGACAGATGAGCCATGGATTTGGCAGAACCTTCAGCCATTGCGAATAAGAATAATCGTTTTCAAGTTGTTAGAACAAAAGTAATCGCAATGAAAGAAGAGATATAATTTCAAGACTGTGTCGTTGTAGGACACTACTAACTTGAAAGCGATTACGGCCGGACAACGGTGGTAATCGATCTTGGCCGGAATGCTCCCCAAGGTTAACACACTAGCCTAGACTGCCACCACTAGCAGACTATGCTTTGGAGAAAAGCACGAAGACCCAGGAAGAGATAACAGAAGAGAAGGAAGAAGAGAGTGTTTTGTTTGTGCGTATTTTACTGACCAGAAAGCTCTGATTTTATAGGAAAAAATCAGGCAAAAAATGGACAGCAATAAATGGGCGGATCATTAGGGATTTGCCATGAATACTGTAACGGTCAAAACGTTGAAGAATTCCAACGTTCACACACGCGCAGCCCCCGGGTCCAAAACTTTAGTTAAGTTAAGTTTATTCCCCAAAGCCCAAAGCCCTGGCCCGGTCCAGGCGGGCGGTGCGCGCGCGTTTGTGATAGCAAGCCCAAACAAAACATGACATCCAACCACAAAAGCATCTCTAGTACCAACTCAATAGAAGGAAGGAGGGAGGGAATATAAAAACAAGGAGAGATTCCCTCCCACAAGCAATGTGGGACAAACAACAAAATGAGCCAATGCTTTTTCAAGCCTGAACTCCAACAAAGATGATGATGGAGGAGATGGGGATTTCACTCTTTCAATCTCAATTTTGGTAATTTTCATAATTTAAGGCTCATTTGGGGAAGAAAGAGGGAATTAGGGGAAGAATTAAAAAGGAGAAAAGGACCACATGCCTTTTTTTTTTGTTTAAGTAAAAAGTTAGGGTGAAAAATGAATAAAATAAGTACGGGGTGAAAAAAGATAATAAAAATTTAAGATTCTTTCATTGCAGTGAGAATTCTAGTCTCCGGCCACATTTATGGTACAGAGTATACTCCGGTCAATAATGAAAACTATATCTAAAAGATCTTATTTCTAATTCTAATGAAACACTTATATGAAATATTAGTAAGATAACATTCCTAAGATAATTATATATCATAACATACTAATTAGAGGTGATCATGGGTCGGGCCAAAGACAGGTCAAATTTTTGTGCCCAAAACTTACTATTTCGGGCCAAAATCGGACAGGGCCAAAATTTAGAGGAAAAAGCCATTTTCGGCTTATCCGAAACTCGTCCAAAAGCCAAAAAAAATTAGGTCGGACCGGGCAAGGCTAAAAACCAGGCCTAGAAATTTTGCCCAAGCCCGGAAAAAATTCGGGTCTAGTCGGGCTCATTTGATCAGCCCTAATACTAAGATATCTTAAAGATATTTTCATATCTTTATTATCCATAATATTCCTAATATTCTCCCGCAATCGCAATGCTAATAACATGTACATTACGATTGTAGAAATGAAAGAGTTATTAAAATTAAGCTCAACAAATATATTGATGGGAACGCTATTCTTTTCGAACCCACCAAATATCACACTATTAGGAACACAATTCTTGTTGAACCTGCTAAATATCTTCTACGAGGGTCGTCATTCGATTGAGCGAGAGCGTGATTCTTTTCGAACCTGCCAATTTTTTTTCTTCTTCTTGATGAGAACACCATTCTTTTGGAACTCACTAAATATTTGAACAAAAAAGAAACATCCTTCTTTTTATCCTATAGTGTTTATGTTTTTCTTGAGAAAAATCACGTTTGCATCTGGTATTGGCTTTTCTTGAGCAAAGTCCTGCTCACATTAGGTACCAATTTTTCTGAGCACTAGCATGCTCACATCACATTTAATCCCTGTCTCATGGATCATGACACAAGGAGAACCAAATCCTTTCTCACATTACGAGGAGAACCAACATACCTTGTCTCACAGTACAAAAAGAACCTATAAGCTTTGTCTCACAACACAAAGAGAGTTGAAATTCCTATATCTTAAAAAAGTATATTAACATATTGGATCGTTTTTCTACTACTTAACACAATCGAACATGCTAACTAATTAAATTGCCTGCCAATCCCTCAACGCGCACATCAACAAAAGAAGATTGTACAATCTCCAAATAACATCTCGAGGACAACTTCAAATAGTAAACAAAACTTGAGGTACGTTTAATAAACGTGGAATACTTCCTTTAAAGCTTGGTTTCTTCCCACTTAATCGAAGAGCCTGAAACCTATATCAACAAAGGATTAAGATTTAGAAAAAAACTTGTATTTTTAGGAATAAATAGGTAAATTCGGCCGGTAGATTTTCATGAACATATACCCGACGACTGTGAAAGTTTTATGCGACTGTGTAGGATAAATCTAAAAATTATGAAAGACTTCAATATCATGTTAAGTTTCTGAGATCGATAATAATAAGAGTTAGATTATATTGATGTGTTCAATAATGAACAATAGATACAATATATTGGAGTACAAAGGGACACCTACTAGGAAGTTGATTGATGTGTGCATGTAATTGTTTTATCATTTTTAGAAAAGGTATGAGACATAGTTGTAGTGGAGAAATGTGAGATAATACTTAAAAAAATTATGCGTGCAAACGTGCTCGATTTATAAATCAAAATTTGATTATGATAAATTGCTTGGAAAAAAATAACAACAATAAAACTTAAAAAATTTGTTGTTCTAATAAATTGCAATACAATGATAAAAACTTTTATTTATAATTAATTAAATTTTATGGAACTCAAATTCTTCTGTATTGTTTTTAGATATAGATTATGATGTTTTTTTTTTGGTAAAATGTAAGGATATATTTCCAAATGAGCAATTAAATGCCACCAACATAAAATTATGCAACAATACAAGCCACAACAACTCAAATAAGCATAAACTACATTACTGTCACTACAAAACTGCTAACATTATTACACCATACTTGTTTCTAGATTTTCCAGCCATCTTGTTTCGATAGTAGCCCGTTTACTACTAACTTTGCTTCTGATTCGCTTGCAAACTTTACTCTGTATAGTCTTCACCACAGCCTAAGGTCTAGGCACACTATTGTGCCAATATGCTGAATTCCTTGCTCTCCAAACATGATACATAGTTGCTGCCAGAGCACTATACACACCCTTCTGGATTTTTGTGTTTCTACACTGCCTTCCCCACTTTTTCCATCCAGTATATAAGTGTTCATCTGTGTTAACTTTCAAATTCAACCACCTCTTGATCCCACCACATACCCTGCTGCTAAAAGGGACGTCTAAAGAAGAGATGGGAGCAAGCATCATCTCCAGTGTGACATAGTAAGCATTGAGTATCTGAGCATACTCCTACTGCAGCAAGAATTTCTCGTGTTCTAACCTTCCTCAAGGCAATATAGATTATGATGTTATTTTATTTTCTCCTAAGATAAAGTATAAATTGTACCAATTTGAGAGTTTCTGACTTGATACTCGAAATATTGATTTAAAGTTATTATAAAACAATTGAATACAAAATATATATGCAAATATATAGTATTGTCTGATTCAATATTTTGAATTTTTTACCCTAAATGATAATGTCTTTCATCTTCCATTTTATTAGATTACATTAGTAATTATACTACCGTGTCACTACTTTTATGTAAATTATATTTCATTAATTTCCATAACATGATTATATGGAAAATATTGTAAACTCTATAAAAATGCATTCAATAATGTTGGAATATAAAAATATTGATCCAACAAAAAAATCTCGAGCAATTTGCAATTGAGTGGCCGCCGAGATTTTAATCTATGATAAAGACTACGAAAACTTTAATGTTACAAATAATATTGTACAAGAAAGTACTTCAGAATATCAATACACATTATATTAACCTACTTGACTATTTCATTTGTTTTGTTACATTGTCCTTCATAGTCTAATTTATTTACCTATTTGTGTTTTTTATTCAATTTGATTAGATCCGCTCTTATTATAGATGAATTGATCTTTTGTGTATATGAATTGCACCATTTTAATGTTTCAAAACTCGCATTATTTGATTTGATGAAATAATACAAAATCGTATCTACATAAAACTTTCCCTGTGTTTTTGCAAGGATTTTAAAAATTACTTCATGCGTATGGTGCTTCTTTCCTTTAAAGTGTTCGAAAATTGTAATTCTTGTTTCCTTTTTTTATTCAACACTTTTTAATGATTTTTCTAGAAAAATTGTGCCACCATCATTTATTTTCTTATTGGAAATAGTTTTTTGCTTTGTTTATTCAACCCAAGGGTTGAATTAGTCATACATTTAATACTCTTTACACCACTTATTGTCATTCTCTCTCCTAAAATAAGTTTTTTCCTATCAAATTTATTTTCAATACACAAACACTCTCTACCTTCCTCTTAGATTCTATTGACCCTAATGTGCAAAAATAGAATCATGCACTATAATATGGATGGAGGGAGTAGTATATTTTTTTGTAAAAAAAAACTACTCCCCCCGTTTCAAAATATAACGCATTCATGCTTTACGAAAATTACTTTGACTACAAATATCTCTCATAATATGATAAATAAAAATTATAAAAATTATACCCTTGGATTTGTCTTGAAAAATACTATAATAACATTATTTTTTTTAAAAAATTTATCAACATAAATTGAGAGTAATTAGCAATCAAAGTCTGACCTCAAATACTGTATGTGCCTTATATTTTGAAATAGAAGGAGTAGTATACTTGTATTAGCGAAGCAACACAAAGAAAACTGATATATCCGATTTGAAACCTGTTAAGGATTTGGTTAGCCAATAATAAATACTTTTTCCCTTCTGACAGAGAAGGTGACTTCGTAACTAAGATGGTTGTTGGAAGCTCTCCTAACATGAAGCCACGCTTACCTCTTAACCATCAATTATGTTTTATCTTACCAATTTGCCCTTTTCCTCCTTCATTAATAATCTGATTGCCACTCAAGAGGTAAGAAACTAAGAATGTTCTGATCACATACATGAAATATAGCAAGCTCTTTCAAACAAATAATTAAATAGTCATATTTACCAAATATTGTTTTATAAAACTAAAGAGATTTGTTATTTAATACACTTTGGTTTTTAGTTGGTCTAGCAAAAAGTGAAGCTAGCTTTACTTAGTTTTGTTGTTGGGGGTAATTGGCCCTTAGAGTTGGTTGGTCCAAAGTTCCAGACCAACAGCACCTCGGATGGCATGCCTGCCACAACTTATATTGCGCCGCATGTCAATAAAAGCTGGCCCAATATTTTTTTTTATTTTTCTATGTCATATGTTAAACGTTGCGTTTCAGTAGAAAAGAAGAGGAATTTCAATAGGTGGCCCGCTTTTTGAGCTACAATTCAGGGCAGAATTGTGAGGAAATGTCAGTGGCCTTGATGCATTTATTACAACACTGACGCACGAATGGAGTAGTGCCACGTGGATCAAAGCTTCTTTTTCATTTGTTATTGACTTTAACTTAACTATATGATTTTCAACGTTAATAAAAAAAATTGGGGAATAATTAAAAAAAAAATATTACACCAAAGGCTATAAAATATTTTTAGCTATGAATTGAGCCTAAATTTGATATATTTTACCACACTTTTTCCCCAACTTGTTGATCTTTCAAATCAATTTCTCTTCCATAAAATTATTTATATTCACCTAGTTAAGTCAATATTATAGATTCAAATAACTCAAATTACTCCCCAACTAATTTAATTAGCGTAATCTAATCAGTGTACCTTAAGTTGATTAATTTAATAACAAATTAGTGTAACTTAACTTATTTCACGTAATCTAATTAGTGCCTTAAGTTAATTAATCAAATAACAAATTATTAATATACATAATTTTCTTTTGACAAGGGGGGAACCAACAAAGAAACTAAAAAATTTAGGATGTAAATTGCAAACAAGTTATAGCACACATCTGCGCGGTATCATGCGCTCGCTGAACTTGTTGACGATTCACCTTTGAAAGAAAACACTAATAAAAAGAAGCGGTTTTAAGTTTAATGTCCCGTATATTCCAATGTATCGATGAAGGGACAATCATAGGATATTTCAGGGCCATTATAAGGTTAGTGCAGTCCGTAAAAAAAGGATACGCATTGCAAACCATGCGAATAAGCCCAATTGAGAGCATTAAGGAACGCTTGACTTTCAGCATGAAGAGCCGATGAAGCCAATCCATAAGCACCCCCTCCATTCTCCAACTATGTTGAGGAAGAAGGAGTATGAACTACCCACGCGCACCCCATCACCCTCGTCTCCTTTTTCCATGCTGCATCAAATATGATTATATGTTCACCCAAGTGATGTAATCCAAGATGAGCCCCAATAAACCCTAATGGTGAATCCATGGCCTGTTCGGTGGGTGAAGAAAGCGAAGACTATTAAAACACGGAAAGGTTGCAAGCTGATTATCCATTTCAATAATGTCTCAAAGAAGTTGGGGAATCCGAGAAGCTTCTGGATTAACCTGACGAAAGAGACGTTCGTTTCGATGCAACCATATGCTCCAGAGATTCCAAATAAAATTTTTTATTTTTGAACCTCTTGAACCATCCTCGCTCCAAAAGAGCAGGATATGTGTAGTAACCCAATCGAGCAAGAACTTGAGGTACTGTGTGGAGTTTGAATTGAAAAAGGAAACACACGCCAGGAACTTTGCGCTAGTGGATAGGTGTGGAAAATATGGTATAAAGTTTCTATCTCCTGTTGACAGACATCACAAAAGGAAGTAACATACACTTTTCTTTTGATTAACTGTTCCTTGGTTGGCAGGCGGTCTAGAAGAAGTCTCCAGATAAAGTATTTTCATTTAGGAAGAGTGGGTAGATGCTATAAAACCTTAAACACTTTCTGTTGCACCGCTCGAGCCAAAATAGGAACTGGTGGTTGTTGCATAATCAAGCGCGCATAAGCAGTTTTTGTAAATTGTCCAGATAAGTGGTGAGACCAAACCATGAAATTGTTCACATTTTGGGAAGGAAGTTCCATGGAGAGAATCTCTTTCGAATCCTTATAAGAGAAGAAATATCAAACCAAGTTTGCCCTCCAGACATGGTTTTCCACGTCTATAAAGTCACTTACTTTAGATTGCGGAATTTGTCTCAAAGGCAAATTATTCTTTGCAACCGGAGTTCTTCCTTGAAGCCATGCTGATGAAAAAGTTTTAAGATTATTTCCATTACCAATCTTCCAGTTGCAACCATGAAGGATTGCATGTTCATCCATTTAAAGACCTCAAAAACCCCATGATCTATGAGCCCCTACTTTGTGCACATAAGTCCCAGTTTTTAAAGCAAAAGGTTTGATAGACGTATAGTAGGAAGAGAGCAAAAAATTTGGATTTAAATACATATACCAAAGTTTCTTCATAAGGAAGACCTTGTTTAGAATATGAATGCATCAAACTCCTAATCCACCCATCCCTTTAAGAAGATGCACTGTTTCTTTGTTCACCCAATGGATGGCTGATCTGTCTTTATTTTCCCAAAGGAAAGACATAATCATAAAGTCCAGACGAGTAGTAATACTAAGGGGAATAGCAAAAGAGGATATCACATGAGAGATCATGGCTATTAGTACAGTGTTAATAAGTATCACTTTAGTGGGCATCGATAGAAGAAGGCTATTCCAACTCAATAATTTTTGAGCTAAGAAATCAATTAGAAAATGGAACTGAGCCAGCCTAGCACTTTGAATATCTGGAGAAACACCAAGATGTAAATCTATAGTATCCTTTTGACCCATGTGAAAAATAGCTTTGAACAAACTTTGATCTTGTGAAGTGGTATCGGGCTGAATTTGATAAAAGATTTTTGGAAGTTGATTTTTGAACCAGAAATGAGGCAAAATCTTTTGTTAACGGCCTCTAAGTTCTTACAAGCATTATGTGAGGATTTAAAAAATAGTAAGGCATCATCAACAAAGAAAAGATGTGAGATCGAAGGGCTTCTCTTTGTTACTTTAATACCTTTGTATAAGTTGATGTCCTCCCCAAGAGTAAGCATTATAGAGTAGATATCCACACATAGAATGAATAGGTAACGTGAGAGTGGATCACCTTGGCGAAGACCACATTTTGGGTAAAAAGGTTGAGACAAGAAACCATTGAAGAGAATCTTGAAAGAAACTGACGAAATACATTGAGTAACCGAAGACATCCAGATTGGAGGGAAACCATAAGCCTGCAAGACTTTGCATAGAAGCGACCAATGCACTCTATCATAGGCTTTGTTAAGGTCAATTTTCATGGCTCCATATGAAGTCTTAGTTGATTTTTGCCTGTTGATGAAATGAAGCAGTTCATGAGAGAGTAGTATGTTATCCGCCATACTACGACCTGGAACAAACGCATGCTGGAAAGGAGATACCAATGTAGCCAAAATAATTTTGATTCTTAGTAGTAAACATTTCACAATGCACTTGTAAAGAGTATTGCATAGACTTATCGGTCGTAATTGAGAGACATCCGAGGGGTTTGGAACCTTTGGTAACATCACGAAAAGATTATTGTTCCAAGATTGAAGTAAAAACCATTCTGAAAGAAACTCTGCACTGCTCGAACAATATAAGGCCCTACTAGATTCTAATGAGTTTTATAAAATTCCGCCATAATGCCATCCGGACTCGGAGATTTAGAATCCGCAATTGAAAACATAGCATTGCGGATTTCTTCCTAATTAAAGGGTTTCGAAAGATTCAATTGTTGTTTGGTGTTGAGAGCAGGCAGGTTGAGCTCTCGCGATATTTGTTGAGTTTCAACCTCACTTGCATTTTTACTTGCATTAGCAAGGAGAGACATCCAGAATTCTTGTACAATATTTATAAAACTATGAGGATCAGTGGCCCAGTTGCCATGAACATCCTTAAGAGAGACAATATCATTTCTCACCTTTTGTTTTCGTATCTTCGAATAAAGCAAATGGGAAGGACAGTCCCCAAGTAAAGTCCATTGACTTTTCATTCTTTGTTTCCAATACATATATCCTTTCTTCAAATGCGGTTGAGTTGCTAGTACTGAAGAGAGATAGGTATTCCCACTTATGATATGAGTAACTCTTTGACCTATTGTAGCCAATTCCCCACACAATTCTTTCCAATTGATCACATGAAATTTTTTGTGGTGTAAACACCATGAACGAAGGGTCTTCACCACTTGACCTAGCTTCAAGTGAATTTGATACATCAAAGACCCTATATAGTGCTTAGTTCAGATCTCGTTGATGATTTCAATTACTGGCTTTAGATGTAGACACCATGATCCCAGGTGATAAGGTCTCTAGAGATGGTATTATTATCATAAGTAGTATATATAATAGCTGCATAAACAGAGCATATGATGGGTTCATGGTGAAGCATATGATTAGGAAATAAGGTAACCCATGTTGATGATACGTAAGCTCGATCCAATCTTTCTAAAAGTAGAGAAGACCCTAATTGTTTATTTGTCCATGTAAAATGAGGTCCTTGAAAAGGCACTTCTATCAAATTAGAGTTAAACCTCCCACTCATGAATTTTTTCCAATCACGAATGAACTTTGATCCACCAAGTTTATGCTCATATTATTCCCTTGGTTAAAATCCCCAATAATCATACAATTAGCGAGTGGTTGTAAGTATAAAAGTAAAAGATCCCAAACTTCAGCTCTTACATGAACAACAGGAGCCCCATAAAAGAAACACACATACCATTAATGACCATTCGGTTCTAACACATTACAAAGGATGAAGTTTTGAAAGTTAGTAAAACCTAATACCACTAAACCTCCCTTAGATCCTATGGCATCTATCCCTACAACAAAATTTGGCCTAAGGGAGCTAAATTTTGTGCTAGCTAGAGAGACTGATATTTTAGTTTCCGATAAGAAAATAAACATAGGATGATGCGTATGACAAAGCCAAAATACATATGCATAAGCAAGAGAATTTTCATTCGAAAGTCCTCTTGCATTCTAGGAAACCATCTTCATATGAACCTTGTAGGCTATATAAGGTCAGCCCCAACACATTCAGGAGGAGAAAGAGATAGAACCATTGAAAACTGCAATGCCATACCATCCTTTAGATCAGCAGGCACATTATGAGAAGAAGAAGCTTTATTATCATGCTTGCATTTCTTGAACGAGAGAGATAAGTCCGGCATAGCGTGGCGCTTGAGAGATAATGATAGATTAGATGTTATCTCTTCCGCAGCCTCAACACCAAAATCCTCAGCCATAACTAAATCCGTAATAGATTTAGGTTTTAATGTTAAGTCACCCTTATCTAGCCACCACATACTAAAACCACCCTTGCTCTCCCACCATTCCCATTTTAATCGTTGGCGTTTTAAGGCCCAATCAGTATTAATATAGCTAGGATGCAGTAAATCGACACTTCCCCCTACAGACTTGCTTCTTACAAGAGCAGGGCCCCTTCTCTTCTTTGTTGGCCAGGAGATAGAGGAAAGATGAAACCCATGCAAAGTAGGTTCAACTCGAGGCGCTTGTGGGGAGTTTGATGGATCTGCTTCCACATTGTTTCTTTCATTTGATGGAGAAGAGTGTAATAGGGGAGAAATGGGAATTTGGTGAGTGATGGAAATTTAGAGGAGGAATTCTAGACCTATGACGAAAAGAATGTAGCATATTCCTTAGTCTTTGACGAGCAGTAGCTAGCGACCCAAATTATGGCGTAATACTAATTGGGCGCCCAACAAAAGAAAAAGGCATCCTAGATTGATTCAAAGAGGGCAAATTACTTCCCTGGTTCACCATCTCTTGCAATAATCCAGAATTTTTCTTGTACAGGATATATTCTTCCCTGATTAGAGGAAGGAGGGACCCCATTGCCAGTTGAATGTTGCTGAGCCCACTCAGAAATACCTAACGCTTGAAATAGTGTTTGACGTGCCGGCGGATGATGAGAAGATGATTCATCTTCTTGATGATTGATCATGTGCTCTACACTATCTGGCACATCCATAGTTGTCAAATTTCTTGCTTGGAAGGGATAAAACTGGGCATAAGGATCCAAGGACAAACCAAATCTTATACCTGGAGATTGCTGAACTATATTAGCTTTCTCTTGAACATCCCTAGATGGCTAGATGTCATGAATTGAGAATCACTTTCAAGAAATTCTTGAGCAGCATGGGACTGAGGATCAAAGTTCTCTTCCCCCAAGAAAAATTGATCGGAGTCCGGAAAAGAAGAACCTGATGGAAACTCTTGATTCCCAGAGTTATCACCACTATCTGATGGTGGATGAGATCGATTTATCATATAATCTTCATGATCCTCAATGTATTGCAATAGATTCACTTGCATATTCCGGAACCGAAATCTATCAGGGAGGCATTCTGTTATATTTGTATAACAAGCAAGGTTCATAGGTCCATAGAGGAATCGCCTCCCTGATTGCTCAAGGTTTGCCACTCGGACACGAATTCGACAACGAGCCTCATAGTCAGATAGATTACAAGCCCGTGTGTAATGGCATGCGCATCCACACTTTTTACAAAACCTAAAAGCACCCTCATATCTAAAATATACTTAAATTACTTGAGAATAAAAAAGAGGTAAGAAACAACCTGGTATTAGAGGCTTAGACAGATCAATCAACATGCGAGCTCTAAATTTCGGTTCATGAGGGAGATCCGTAGTCTTGTCAGGCATACTTTCAATGAAGCTTACATGTCGTAGGACTTGCCTGACCCTTGCATTAGGTAGATAACCCAAAGGACCCAACGACTCGAACCTAGATACAAGCATATATAAAGTTGATGCTTTGCGGCATTATGGACCAATGGCAAGCTCGAAAAGTAATAATTCTACCAAATATAATGGTTGTATGCTCTTAGAGTAGAGCTTCCACATCATGACGGTGACTGCATGTGAAAATAAAGAACTCCCCAGTCTTTTGGACATTTACAGAACCACATTTTACCCATTGAGCATTTATGAGGTTCTGTACCAACGAAGGTGTTGGCGGATCCGGGCCAAAGAAATGCCCAAGTACAGACATATACCAGTTTATACGATGTAGTGAAGAGGGATCAGATGGGGGTCAATTAATGCCCCCATACAAAAATTTCGAAACTCCGCATTTCTTTGCATGAGAATTGGAAAGAAGAAAAAAAGAAAAGTAGAGAATGTGAGAAGATGACATGACAAGGAAGAGGAGTTGTAAGGTTTAATGCACTTGAAAAAAACTTAAGTACGATGTAATAAATAGCTAATCAGAAGAGCAGCTTCGGAGAATGCAAAAGGAACTCTGAGAAGCGTGCTTAGCGGTAATTGTTTAAAACTTGCATGGAAACCAAATGCAAGATCTAATTATCTAGAACCTGTAAACCTAGCCAACGATTCCCGGAGAATGCTAAATGCTGTGATTGGGGGTGGTAGAAAGTTCCTCAGCTTTGAAGAAAACAACTGACGCATGCTGTTAGTGGGTAGTACACGGATAGTTTGCATGGAATAATGGTAAGAAAAAGAAAGAAAAACTCACGAGATGTGAGAGAAGCTCTCAAATTATAGATAATATGCATAATTAATGTCAAATTAACGCTAATTTTATTTAACGTAAGCTAATTAGCAATTTAGTTTTTAACATAATTTAATTTAGCGTAATCTAATTAGCTTTTATTAATATAAATTATCTATTTCATATAAAAATAAACATTGGGTAGGAGAGAGAGTACATGGTGGTGTATGATAAAAGTATGAGAGAGAAATAGAAAAATCAAATAAGACCAACCAAACCATTGTGAGAAAAAAAAGATGAGTTGGTGGGAGTTTAATGAGATGTGAGGTGTAAGAAGGAGAGTAGGAGAAGAATGACAAAAACTTAAAGACTAACCAAGAACAACCAAACCATTTTACATGCTCTTAATTCTTAGCCAAATTATCTAAAAGTCATCTATTAATATTATTTTTTAATGTTTTATCTTAAAAAGCCAAAAGCTAATAAAAGGACCCATCCAAAACTCATTTACAATACATCCTTATTGACCCAAATGGTTCTTATGAGGAAAAACTAAAGTAATTCAGTAACATGGTTTTGAGTTTTATGTATGCACAATTCATATATTACCCTCTGTTTTTAATTAGATGCAACAATTAATTACTTTAATTCACTTACCTAAAATATAAATGTTGCATATAAAAAAATCAGAGGTAGTATTATCAATAATACCTAATAAAGGAAGTTCCCAAAGGAAATTCCCGGAAGAGTTGGAACTCTAAGTTAGAAGAGGAGACTTGAGGTGAACTTTAGAAGTAAAGGAATTATATATATATGAGTTTATGGTTAGGTTTCATAATGTAATGAGCAATTAATAGAATGGAACAATTCATTTGTTCCTTGAGTTGTGGAACAAAGCAGTTCTGTAGACCAAGGAACTTGATTAACGACCTTTTGGGAATTGTACTAGCAATAGTCTAAAACGAACTGGTTATGATGTAACCACTAGTGGAAAAAACACTATATGTCACAACACAACCGCTGCGGTCGATAAGAGAATCGTCGTAGCGGTAAATCCTCGAAAATTTTGGTGGGAAAATTGGGAGCATAAACCGATGCGGTTATCAGAAAACCAAAACGGTTAACAGAAAACCCCTGCGGTTCTCTGTTAACAATTTCGGTTCGGTGAACCGCATCTGTTAATATTGTTTTGTCCCCTTATTTCCAGCCCCAATCTCTTCTTCACTACTCACCTGATCTTCGATTTCTCATTCAATCATCCATCATCCCTCTCTCTCATCCAAATCTCTTTCTTCAATCGCTCCTCCTAATCCATCTCTCGCCGTCGCCGGTCTTCTAATCTTCATGGCGCCACCCATCGCTTCTCTTCTCTTTCTCGCACTCTTGGAAGATTCTTCGTGGTGGTTCTTCACTCGCTCACTGTCGCTCTTCGTCCTGTCTCAGCCTTCACTCGCTCATTTTCGCTCTCTTACATGAGGTCTGGTCACCGTCTCACACCTTCCTATAATTTCATTTTTATCTTTGTTTTTTTGTAATTAATTCATTTTTAATTTCATTTTTTCTTTTAATTTTCAATTAGATATAGGGTTAATATATTATCCTGTAACTTTTTCCTTTTCAATTCATTTTTTACGTGTTTTTATTGCTGTTGTTGTTGATTTTATTTTTGTTACAGATTAAAAGAGGCGAAAAACTCAAAGCAAGGAGCTCCAAACCCGACGAATTTGAATCGATTTTTGGAGGCGACTACTCCGTCAGTACCAGCTCAGAATTTCTCTAAGGTAAGGAATTGAAGGATTGAAGGTTAGAGTTAGTGCTTTTGATGATTTTGAATTATTTAAGTTGAATTTATTGAGAATTAGATCTGATTTTTGCTATACAATGTGGGGTGAAATGCGATTTTTCATTGATTTTAATGTGGAATTGAATAAGGGTTATTCTTTTGACTTGATAGGGTTTAGATTTGCTTCTTATTGGTTAACTGTAAAGCCATGGTAAATTAATGCTCTTGATTTTCCTCATTGTGTCCTTAAAGTTCCATGCCGAGGTTAACTTTCCTACATAAATAAATAACAGAAAAACAGTGCTCTGTTGTTGTTGCTGTTGCTGTTTTGGAATTGCAATAGTTATTAGCTTGAAACGGTAGAAGTTCTACCCACCAGAGCTTTTGTTGAAATGGATATATCGATGCATGTGTCCGCTGCACGTATCTTATCTTGGTATATCCTTTTATTTATTAAGGAGTATTCATAATTAAAGCATGAAAAGTTGAACCGTTTAATAACCCCATTGAGAGTATATATTGTTTGATATAGAGGCTCACATATAAGTTTTGTTATCCTTGAGACCTTGAGTAATGAAGGTTTGTGTTTTGTTTTAGACAAGCATGAAAGGATAGAGAACTCAGGATGATGAGTTTTGAATACTCTTTGTGCTTGGTAAATTTCTCTAAAGAACCCATGTGTTCCTCTTCCCCCTCCTAGAAAAGGAAAAGTATCTAAATAGCTTTAGGTTTGTGTCGTGTCTTTCAGTTTAGAGGGCATATTAGCTATTGGCTAATATAGGAAGTTACTCGCTCTTTCAAGTATAATAGGGCGTCAAGATATTATGATGCATCCACATCATCCATTAGGCTTATCCATAGTATCGTTGTCATCTCATCCATACCTATTTTAATAAAAACATATGAAAAATAGTAAACAATGCTTGTTCATTTGTATTGCTTAAAGCTTCAAGGACATTGATGCCTTTATAACACAACCTTTTTGTTTTATCTATAATCAAAGCTCTAAGTACAATAAAGGATCCATGATTTCTAGTTTGGTCTGATTTCACCTTGTGTTTACACATGATCATCCCTGATTAGAGCTCATCAGCCCTTTTACATATTTTATTAAGCTGAAGAGAATGCACCCTTATTTGTCAAAATCTGAATAACCCTTTATTTATAATATACCTGCTTACTAATGTGTAATTTTAGGAGTATACTGCCTTCGTAATTCAATTTTTATTTGATTTAATTCTAGATCAGATCAAAACAACTTAAAAACTGGGTAAAGCAACTTCCCTTAGTCTACAAGAGTAATAAAGTAAACCTTCCCGTTAGTGCAAATTCAGTTGGATGACTTGGCAAACAGTCTATGCACACCTAATAGTTAAATATCGAATGTCACGGGAGTTTTAGTCCCTCGGGGCTACCAGTTTTAATTTGATAAAACCTTGCTAACGTACTTTGTTATAGCATAATGTAATTAAACTATAACGCCTAATAAATTCGAAAATATCCACGCTTGCATTAAATCTAAATCTGACCCTATTTGGAAGATGTTAGATTTATTCACGTATCTTAGATCATTTTGTGTTATAGGATCTTTGCCAAAATGATTGTCAATTGTAGTATTCCATTTGATTGGCACTTCTCTTGTAAATTTGTTCTTATCTTCAGACATAATATCCAATGCCTTGTGATGGTTTAAACATTTATGGGGATAAGGTTTATATGTTGGAGATATTGGATGAATTATTGATAGTCGAGTGAAATCCATCATTGACCTTTAAATATGTTGTTTCCTAACCTTCACATATGTTGTTTCCTTCTACATATTTATATATGAAGATCTAGACTCTTAACCACTTATAATCTTAACCGCTTAATTAAAAGGCAGTTATTTTAGAGAAAGATAAGCATCAAATGACACATGGTAATTTTTTAAATGTCATAAAACATAATTATTTTATTGATAATTATTATTTCGCATTACATTTGGGAAATTGCTTTAGAGGTAATTCTCGTAAAAACTAACATTAATCTATTTGTAGAAAAATATTACAATTTTAATTAAAAGCAAAATCCCTAATAGGAGTCTTCTAGAGATGATACCGACAAACAGGTCCTACCATGGCATGGTAGTGTTCATCTTTGATGTCATATCCTGCCGCATACCTTATAACGGCAAAATAGTAGCCATCTCCAGGCATATAGTTAAATCTTCCCTTGAAGATCATCCTGCGATAAGTATTATCCCAGGCATATCTTCTGTTTAGGAGGGCGAGATACATCCAGGGGAAGAAATTCCTTGAGACCCATAGTTCACATAATTTGCATAGACACTTAAAGTGTAATATTCTTCCCTCTGGTTCATCTTGGTTTTGTCTCACCCTTACAACTTTAACCAAAGTTTGGGTGCACGTTAGGACCAAGCTCTTGGCATAGGCCCAAGTAAGAGTCGGGCTAGGGTTTTGGAAAATTGAAGGTGTTAGTAACCTCCTTCCCCCACTTCTTATTGACTAGAAGTAGTTCATCTTGAGAACTTTATGAAATTCTTGGCCAAATGAAAGTGGCCGGTAGGTCCATGCTAGCGCCAACTTTAGTAGCGCTAGATTCCACTAGCGTTGATCTTCCGGCTCCATGGTTGAATTATCTCCAAAGATCCCGGCCATGTGAGCATTCAATTGTGGGATTTTTGTTGCTTTAAAAGCTTCCTTGTCCTCTTGGACAATATCCAAGGCTTGACGATGATTGAAACAATCTTCATCAAGATCGCCTACTTCATTTTCATGATGGTTGAATTCCATCTTTTTAAGTTTTTGTAAAAATAGGAAGGGGATAATTAGGAAAGCTTTTCTAATTTTATAAGGTAGAGATGAAATAATGAATAAAATCTCTAAACACAAACTTCTTTAAATAGTTGGTTTTCCTATAATGGTCATTTTAGTAATAACTCCTAGGATTAACCATTTAGTTCTTGGATCACTTTTCAAGAAATTTAGAAGAGAACTTGACCAATTTGATAGCAGTCCTCAAGATGACTTCATATTATAGACCTTGGGGCCTAGATTTCAATTTTTCAATTCATCATACTTTTTAAACGTTTATGTTTAATGCATGAGTATTATGAATGTCCATACGTAATACATATAAAGAAAAATCCATCTTAATATGAATAAGGTTTAATCATGAAATAAAAACGTATTTTATTGATCATCAACAACCATTACATAGCTTTTTAAGAAAACTACGAACATAAAATTGTTGATAAAAAAAAAACTAATAGATTAGATGAACTAGTGGTCAACACTTACCATAATATTCAAAACTTGTCCTAAGATGGGAAAAGCTGATGATGATATGTGGTTCTTCATCCCCACCCACATCTGGATCATAATCATCTGAATATTCGTCATTCAAGGGCATAGGGTACACTAAGGGGAAAAAAAAGGAAGGGCTGTGCTGGAAGGGCTGCGTATTCTTCATTACGCAGCCCTTCTATACAATAGGGCTGCGTTTTTAAAGAAAAGCGCAGCCCTTCACATAAAAGGGTTGTACTTGTCTAAAAAACGCCGCCCTACTTTAAAGAGAAGGGTTGCGTTTTTTGGACAAGCACAACCCTTCGTTATCTTTTTTTTTTTTTATATTGAATAATGCGCGCATGTATAGTACATACCAAAGCTAGCAATTTTTCCCTTCCTTAGAGAAACTTCACGAGCGAGAAACCACCACATTGCTCCTCCACCACCACAGTGCGCGAACCCTAATTCGAGTGCACCACACCACCACCACACCACCACGTGCTGCCCCCACCACGTTGCTCCCACCACCACCACATTGCTGCCCACCACTGCTGCCCACCACCATTAATTCGAGTGGGTTATTTGCGCACCACCACATTTGCGCACCACCACATTGCGCACCACCACCTTGCGCACCACCCACCACGTGCAGCCGGGACCTCGACCATCACCACTACCCTTCTCTTCTCTTCTCTTCTCTTATCCACCGATTGAGTGTGTTGAACCCTAGTTTTGATGATGACAAAGGAACAAAGATGCAAACTAAGTAGTGGACTAATGAGTTATTTAAGTGTATGAATTTTAAGGTATCATTGAAAGGAACAAAGAGAATACTAAGTCAAGGAAGAAATCAAGTGGGGATTTTGAAGACTAAGTGAAGATGTTTCCCTAATTGATACTGGAGCAGCATTGGAACAAGAAGGATAAAGCAAGGCGTTTTATTTCTAGTTCCATTGTAAAGGAACGAGTAAAGATGGTAAGGAACTGTGGCAGTTTTATTTGAGAATGATAGTCTGTTCCTTTGTAAGGAACAAACGAATTGGCACTAAACTAATAAGTTAAAGGAACTAAAAATAAAAGGAACTAGACTTAGACTCGAAGCATTAACAACGGTTCACTAATGAAAGTTGAGTAGATAATGCCTAAAATATAGGTAACCGTTTTATCTAAGAGAAAATCCGATTTTATGGAAAATCTTTTTAAGGAAAAGATTTTGTTTTTAAAAAAGATAAGAAAAATATTATTCGTTTTTACGGATTTTAATTAAAGATAATATTTTATAAAAGATTTAATTTCAGTTTTAATATTTAATATGTTTTAAATTAAATCTGATTTTCGAGTAATGCTCAAAGTAGTTACTAAAATATAGGAGCAGTAACTAAAAACACGCCCACGTCTAAATAATGATCATGGGATCATGGGATGTTTTATAGAACGCGTTCCTTGGGGAAGGAACATCATGGGATAATGGTTTTTCACAAATACACGTTTTAATTCCCACGTTCTAAATTACTGTCACTATAAATATTAAGTCTAAGTAAGTTCCAAAGTGTCTGATAAGTGATTTAGTGAGTTTAACTAATTAAAGTGTCAGTGCCTTCATTCTCTCATAATAGCCATTTGTTCTTTGCTTACTTACTCTAATTCCACTAAGCTTATTTCGATCAATTGTATTTTGGTTTTTGGGGTAAGGGGACTTTGAGTGAAGTTCTGTAAGAGAGAAGCTTTGAGTAAAGCAAGTAAGAGTGAGAAAATTCGAGTGAAGTTGAGAGGAACTGCTGTTAAGGGAACATTGGCTTAGGAACTTGAGTTTAGGAACTCAAGGTGTGGCTCGAGAATAACATTAGGTTGTAGCAAAGTTTTTTTCTTTTGGTAAGTGAGTAAGTATATATTGCAAACCAAAACAAACCACCACATTACAACCTAATCTTTCAAACAGGTGAAAGCATCACTCAGCAGCTAAGCAAAACCAAACTTACAACTCCTCAATCCATTTTCTATCATCTGAGCTACATTTTTTAGGTATCAGGTTGTAACAAAGTTGTTTGGACTAATTAGTGAAAGAGTTAAGTTTAAAATCCCTAGTGGTCGAGGTTGTTTCTTCTTATTGGGCCCAATAAGTTTTTCCTCGTAAAAATCCCTTGTGTTCCTCTTGCTTGTTTATTTGTTTAAGTTTAAATTTTCGCAACAAGTTACGTTTATTTCTACACATACAATTCACCCCCCCTCTTGTAGTGTTCCTAGGGAAATAACAATTGGTATCAGAGCAAGAACTCACGAGTGATAGGAAACCCTATTGAGAAAAAGATCCAACGAACAATGAATACCGTCGAGAAACTTGAGGAAGGTTACTCTACGCAAAGGCCTCCCATGTTCAATGGGAAGTTCTACAACTACTGGAAGAACCGTATGGAGATATTCATCAAAGCTGAAAACTACCAGGTATGGAGAGTCATTGAAGCTGGTGATTTCGAGGTCACAACTACAAATGACAAAAATGAGGTATCTCTAAAAACCCCTCTCTGATTATGACAAATCTGTTTTGAAAAAATGGAAGTAAATGCCATGGCTATTAAATGTTGCATTGTGGACTTGGACCCCATGAACATAATAGGATCATGGGATGCAAATCCGCAAAGCAAATATGGGATTTACTAGAAGTAACCCACGAAGGAACTAATGAAGTTAAAAGATCAAAATTGATTTACTTATGAATCAATATGAACTGTTCGCATGAAACCAAAGAAAGCATCCGAGACATGTTTACTCGTTTTACTAACATTATTAATGAGTTGGCTTCTCTTGGAAAGTTTATTTCATCTGAGGAACAGGTTCGAAAGGTTCTTAGGAGTCTTCCTAAGGACAGATGGATGGCTAAAGTCACTCTTTCAAGAAACAAAAGACTTCACTAAGTTCAACTTTGCGGCATGACTCATGAGCTTCACCTTGATACTGAATATGGTGAAAGCTCCAAATCAAAATCAATTGCTCTCAAAGCGATAGAAGATGATCGACTCAGAAGAAGAAGAAGACCTCATGGTTCGAAAATTTCGAAAGATGTACAGGAACATGAAGAATGGAAACTTCAAAGGTAAAACTAAGAAATTTTCTAACAAAGCTGCTTGTCATAAATGTGGAAGTACAGATCACTTCATCAAGGAATGTCCTCTTTGGGAAAATGACAAAACCAAAGAAAGGAACAAGGAACGCTTTGCTGAAAGGAACAAAGAATCAAAGGCACCTTTCTCTAAGGCAAATGTGCGCAAAGCTATGATAGCTGCTTGGGGAGATTCAGAGACGGAAGAAGAAGAGGAACAACCAACTGAAGAAACAGCAAACCTTTGCCTCATGGCAAACATTGACGAAAAAGAAGATGAAGAAAAAGTTGAGGTAAGTCAACATGGACTTGAGTCAGACTTAGATGGTAAAACTAGGCTGAAATATATGATCTTCTTTATGATGCAATTCTTGAATGTAGAGATGAACGTGAAAAACGTGAACAAACGGAACAAGCCTTAAAGGTTGCAAGGAACACATAGAATGGCTTAAGAAAATGAGAACAGATGTTGAAACAGATTCTTTGATTTTTGAAAAAACTTAAAAATCAAAGAATATTATGAAAGTTTGAAAAATGAAAATTATCTAATTAATTTAGAGATTTCACACTTGAAGGATTTGTCCCTGTTCTGAGTTCCTTTGATATAAGATCAACCCCTTTGAAAGGATACAGATCTGAGATTAAAATTGAATAAAGAAAAAATTTTAAAGGAACAGATCTGTAATCTTAAAAAGGAACTGGTTGTCGCAAGGAACAGAGGCAAAATCATGAAAGTTCCTAAGTGGATTGAGAAACCACAGACCAAAAGGAAGGAAGGTCTTGGTTTTGAAAACTACAAGAAAAGGAACAAGACAAAGAAATATGTTGATCTACCTAGTGATAAATTCTGTATGTATTGTGGCAAGGTAGGTCATTACATAAATCAATGTCACTAAAAATCAGATGATTGGAAAAATGTGACAATAAGTAAAAAAATGGGTTGTCAAAACAAATCCTAGTCAAGAACAGGAACCCACGAAAGAGGGGTTCCTACAACTAACAATAGTTGATTTTTGCAGGTTGGAGTGAGGGGGAACAACACATGGTATCTCGATAGTGGTTGTTCCAAGCACATGACAGGAGACAAAAAAAGTTTCTCTCACTCACAACCTATGAAGGTGGAAGTGTAACATTTGGTGATAATAAGAAAGGTAACATAGTTGCATGGGTAAGGTGGTAAGTCACCATTACACTCCATTGAAAATGTATTTTTAGTTGAAGGTCTAAAACATAATCTATTAAGCATTTCTCAATTCTGTGAAAAAGGAAATACTGTAAAATTTGATAAAGAAAAATGCTTGATCATCAACATTAAAACTAAGAAGGTTATCTTGGAAGGAACAAGGAAAGGGAACACATACATTGTGGATCTAGACCTTGTTCCTCAAATCAATTTAACTTGTCTTAGTGTTATTGAAGATGATTCACTTCTTTGGCACAAGCGTCTAGGACATGCTAGCTTTTCATTAATCTTAGACAAAAGACTTTTTTAGGATTACCATCCATAAAATTTCATATTGATCAAGTTTGTGATGCATGTGCACGAGAAAAGCAAGTAATATCCTCTTTCAAATCTAAAACGATTGTAAGTACCACTAAACCATTAGAATTAATTCATATGGACTTATGTGGACCATGAGAATTCAAAGCAGAAGTGGAAAGAGGATATTACTGTGATTGTAGATGACTACTCTAGGTATACATTGGGTTATTTTTCTCTAGTAAAGATGAAACGTATGATGAGTTCCTTGTCTTTGCTAAAAGAGTTCAAAACTTAAGTGGTCATAAAATAATGCACATTAGATCAGATCATGGCAAGAAATTCGAAAATTATAAATTTGATGACTTAAGCAGAGATAATGGCCTAGATCATAATTTTTCTGCCCCTAGAACACCACAACAAAATGGTGTTGTAGAAAGGAAAAATAGAACTTTGGAGGAAATGTCTAGAACCATGTTAATTGCTAGTGAACTTCCAAGGAACTTTTGGGCTGAAGCTGTTAATACTGCTTGTCACATAATTAATCGTGCCATGATGAGACCTATCATTAAAAAATCCTTATGAACTTTACTTTGGAAAGAAACCAAATATCACTATTTAGAACATTTGGTGCAAATGTTATGTGCATAATAATGGAAAAGATAATCTTGGAAAATTTGATGCAAGGAGTGATGAAGCAATATTTTAGGATACTCTCACAATAGTAAAGCTTATAGAGTATAAAAAAGAACTATGTGTGTTGAAAGAAGTATTCACAGTAATCTTTGATGAATCTGACAAATACAATCCAAGCATACAGGTTGATGACTATGAGATGGGTTGTACGACAAAGTAGAAAAAGCAGATTCAAGAAGAAGAAGAAGTGAAAGAGGAAAGGAACGAGGAATTGAAATAATACATCAATGATGTTCCTGTTCCTCAAGGAAGAAGTGTTCCTGTTCCTCAAATAAGGAAGAGTATAGAGGCTAACAGGAACAACTGACAGAGTTCCTCATCTACTCAAGGAACTCATGAGGAACAACATGTTCCTATAAGAGAGTTTCAACCAAAACCTTGGAACAACAAAAGTCACATCCATGGAACTCATATAATGCGACATATCCAAAGTACGCAAACTAGATCTCAGTTAAGGAACTTTTGTGCATTTCATGCGTTCCTATCAATGATGGAACCAAGAAATCATGAAGAAGCCTTAACTGACTCTGATTGGATTATTGCAATGCAAGCTGAATTAAATGAGTTTGAAAGAAACAAGGTATGGCATCTAGTTCCTCTATCTAAACAACAAAAAGTAATTGGCTTAAAATGGGTGTTTAGAAACAAACTAGATGAATATGGAACCATTGTAAGAAACAAAGCTAGACTTGTAAAAAGGTTATAATCAACAAGAAGGAAGATTATGAAGAAACCTTTGCTCCTGTAGCTAGATTAGAAGCCATTAGAATTTAATTGCATTTGCTGCTTACATGGGATTTAAATTATATCAAATGGATGTTAAGTGTGCATTTTTAAATGGCTATCTTAAAGAAGATGTATATGTTGAACAACCCCCTGGCTTTGAAAATAATAATCTCCCAAATCATGTCTACAAGCTTGATAAAGCTCTTTATGGGTTAAAACAAGCACCTAGATCATGGTATGAGAGATTATCTAAGTTCCTTTTAGAAAACAATTTTAAAAGAGGAAAGGTTGATAAAACCTTGTTCCTAAAATCTAAAGGAACTGAATTTTTGCTTGTTCAAATATATGTTGATGACATCATATTCGGAGCTACTAATGAAACATTGTGCAAAGAATTCTCAAATCTCATGAGAATGAATTTGAAATGAGTATGATGGGTGAGTTAAATTTCTTTCTTGGTACAAATCAAACAAACTAAAAAGGAATAATTGTTCACCAACAAAAATACATAAAGGAACTATTAAAGAAATATGGCCTCGAAAATTCAAAGATAAATCACACTCCTATGGGAACTTCAACTAGATTAGATGAAGACTCCATAGGAACAAGTGTTGATCAAACAAAATATAGAGGAATGATTGGTTCACTTTTGTATCTAACTGCTAGTCGTCCAGACATAGCTTTCAGTGTTGGTTTGTGTGCTAGATTTCAAGCAAATCCAAAGGAGTCTCACTCTACTGCGTGAAGAGAATTCTTAGATATCTTAAAGGAACAGATGATCTTGGACTCTACTATCCAAGAAGTGATACATTCGAGCTAAAAGGATATGCAGATGCAGATTATGCTGGAGATCTTGTAAATAGGAAAAGCACCTCAGGTATGGTTCAATTTCTTAGTCATAGTTTAGTTTCTTGGAGTACCAAGAAATAAAACACACACTACAATAAATCATCACTTGTGCCACGAATTATGCGACAGGAAATCAAAATTCGTGGCATAATTGCATCTAGCCACGGGAAAAATAAACAGTAAGACAAAGTCTAAAGAAGAATTAAAAGTTAGGCCACGTAAATAATTTCCCGTGGCAAATATCAAAATTTTGCCACGGGTAGATATTTTCTTGTGGCAAACTTAAACTTCAGCCAAGAGTAAGAAATTTTTCGTGGCAAATAAACATTTATGCCACAATTTTTGCCACATTACAAATTTTCGTGGCTAAATCTATTTTGGCCACTGGAAAATAAAATATAGTGGCATATAATTTCATGGCAATAAATATACCTTTCATCAGATATTTAGCCATCAGACTTTGTTATTCTATATAAAAGTATATTAAACATAATAGATATTAAAAGTAGGGTATATGTGGTACATTTTTGTTAAAATACTTTAACATTTTTTATAGAAATGTTGAGTTTTTTTTTTTGAAAAAAAGTGTTTAACAACTAATTAGGAACACATAAATATTTCTATAAATAATGCATTTTAAGTAAATAATTTTTTTGTAAATCTATTAACTTATTTATTCTTCTCTATATTTATTTTCAGATTAACTT
The DNA here is from genome assembly GCF_026745355.1 of Beta vulgaris subsp. vulgaris. NCBI lineage: Eukaryota > Viridiplantae > Streptophyta > Magnoliopsida > Caryophyllales > Amaranthaceae > Beta > Beta vulgaris. The sequence goes on along the minus strand of NC_079202.1, from coordinate 29,220,073 downwards.
ATTAAACACACATATTTAAGCATATTTGGTTCAATATTTGTTTCTTACTTAAACGTAAAATTTAGCTCATTTTTTTTTGCAATTCCCAAATATTGGCGCTAATCATATGCTTATGGCAGTATAAGGAATTTTGGACGAGTTCTTAACCTACTCAGTTGAGGCTGAGTTATTTCTCACACATCTATCTAACTCTATTCTTCTCATCTTCGAAAACCGCCATTAGTTCTCACATCATCACAGCAGCTTCTACCACTGCAATTCTCGCATGCAATATGACAATCGGACTTCTCCCTCACACCATTGTCGGTAAGATTGCAATTCAATTGATTGGCTTTTACGAATTTGTATTCTTTGCAATTTAATCGTTCTTGTTTGACTGTCGTTTCTTTGATAATTGAAATCTTCTCAGACATCTGTTCCAAAGAGAATAGAAGACAAAGAACCCATCCTTACGGATTAGGCTTTAAATTTAATTACTCCAGAGTCCAGGCGTTTGACCTCGTCATCAGTCTAAACGTAATTCACAGATCATTCATCCTATAGAATTGCGCATATCCTTGAAGTTGAACTGGTAATTCGTCATTCCTCTCTTTATTCATGGTGTTTTGATTATTTTAGGGATTTATGTGTACAATTTGTGTTGTATGTAAAATATTCAATAATATCCCGATTTTGCTTTCACTATATCTGAATTCTGTCTTAGTTGTGTTTAATTTGTTCTTTAAGCAATTGAATCACTTCTTAAATTATCGAATTGTTATGTAAAATATTCAATATATCCCGGTTAAGCAAAATACTGAGAGTTCTTTGATTCTTTCCTAGTCTTTTACGTTTTCTTTTATTTTTGTGCTTGCTGGGCTTTTCTGCCGTCTTTGATCACCAAAAAAAAGAGAGATTGGGAGTTAACATAACTTCTTCTAAAAAAAACCCTCAATTCTACATTTTGAAGAAGAAAGCATAATTCTTGGAAGAAAGGATGATAAATTTCATTCAGTTGTCTTAGCTGATTACTAATGTTATGGTGGCAGCTCATTATTGGCAGTCATTCCCGCTTTTGTGGATATTGTCCTTGAAAAGGAATGACTGGATTCTTGGGATAACACTTCTCACTTTGTGTGCTTGTGACATAGAATTGTCTTTGGTATCTCTAATGTCTTTGATCTCATGCCTTTGGGGTTTTTAAGGGTTGTTTGTGTCTGATTTAGAATGTGATTGGCAATTTGCTATACACGTCTCTAAGCACTTGAGAACTCCCTACTTCCTGTCTATTCTATTTTACTATGTTAGTTTCACTTTTACTAAAATTTTTATTATGGGATTTATGATGGCAATTTTATGTAGCCAATTTTACCTAAGCGATATATTTTGATGACATGAGATCTGCATGGTGAACCAAGCTCATTAAACTATGTAGGTAACTGAGTGGACAGTCTATCTTTTGTGATTGGGGGAGTGTTGGAGAGGGTGGGCAGTAGGCAGGTGGCAGAGGGGAGTTGTGCTTGGGTTTGTTAATGTTATTTTCCAGCGGAAAACATATCTGCTTTAAGGATTTAGTTGATTTAATTTGGTGTGGATTTTATATTTTATAATATTTTTTCATCATAAATTTTCTTGATTCATTATAAAGTTGTTGCTATGGTGTGTATAGTGGCCTTTGTGAAGCTGCCAAGTAACACCAACTTTTCTTACTATCTTTGTGAAGCTGCCTAGAAACATCAAATTTTCTTACTATTATGCAAATTTTTGCTAATATGTTACTTCCATGTATCACTTTCATAATGGAACCCAAACAAAATTAAACAGTCAACAGATAGGTTATTAGCCTAACCAAACACTGTCTCAGTAAGCTGTATATGGTGAAGTGGAGCTCCTATTGGGTTTATTAATCTATAATACTGATTTTTTGATTAAACAATCATATTTTGAATTGGAAATACTTTGTTTTAGTCCATGAATATCTTGCCTCAGAATATCTAGTTAAATAGTCAGCGACCAAGTCAGAAGTGTAGTAAGGAACCTTTTCTGTTAGTGCTGTATATATAAGGTTCCTACTACTGTGAGTGATGGTCCTTTTCCCACTATTTTGCACAGCAAAAATCAGGAAAATATTCTTGGGTAGTAATACTAGGATGACATACTAGAAAATACTAGGATAAATCAAGCAATTTTTTTTTAAGTCCTTGTTAACTTAGAAAATACTAGGCTGAAATTGGTGGTTGTTTTCTGCAGGTTTTCGAGATGATTTGAGGTGTTAATTTGTGATGATTGGGAGGTTATCAGTGCTGCAACTTCGGGCTGTTTCTAGGGACTGATTTTTATAGATTTTTATAGCTTTTGCCACTATTTTAGTGGTGTTTTAGGACTGCAAGAATCAGGAAAATATTCTTGGGTAGTAATACTAGGATGACATACTAGAAAGTAGAAAATACTAGGATAAATCGAGCAACTTTTTTTAACTCCTTGTTAACTTAGTGTAATAGCCCTGTTTTTAAGTGCGTTTATTAAATATTAATTATATTTATTAAGTTAATTATGTTTCGAAAATTTTTATTTTATTTGAGTTGTGGAATGTGTTTTATATTATTATCGTGTTTGTGATATGTTTATTTATTTAATTATATGAGATTATTTCTATTATTATTATTAAAATTATTTTGGGTCTTAAAATTGTGTGGTATTTAGTCAAATAGGAAGTCAAAATCAATTTGCCCTTGAACTCCTATACCTTCTGTCGGTTTGTTTGGATAAGAACCATAAAAACCCAAAATCTATTAACTAAACCCCATTTCCCCTGTTCTTTTGGCTCGACGAATCGAAACCCCCAAAATTCCATGAAACCCCAGCTCGGTGAAATTGAACTCCTCACCGTCTCTCTCTCGCTCACCCGCTTCTCCCAGGCGTTGCCGCGCCGTTAGCCTTGCTCGCCGGAGCTTTCTCTTTCCTTTTCTCGTGCGGCCGCCTCCCTGATGTCGCTGTTGTTCTGTTTTGGTGCTGTTGCGCCTGTTCATCTTTCGGTGGTGCTCCTCCTATCGCCGGCGTTTTCTGAGGCTGTCGGAGATCCCGCGCCACCTTGTCGTCGTTGGTGCTACTGTTGCCATTGTTCTCCTCTCCTTCCTCTCTTGTTCGTGGACGGTGGTGTCGCGCACCCCTGCTGTCGGTGCTATCCGCTGCTGTCGGAATCGATCCCTTCCCTTGTCGTGTCTTCCCTGCTCTTGAAGCAGAGGTAAAGACTAATTTGTACTCTGTTTTTCCTCTTGTTTATGATTTTCTATTTGTGAATTAATCCCAAGTTGATGTTTTTTGTTGTTGTCGTTGCTCTGCTGTTGTTAATGTTGTATTAAATTTTTAGAGTAGTTACTATATGTGGTGGTTCTGTTGTCGTCGTGGTGGTGTTGTTGTTGCTGTGTTGATATAGTTGATGTTGTTGTTATTCTGTTGTGGTGGTTTAGTGCTAGCAGGTTATTGAATTATTGTGGGTGTTGTGTTGTTTGTTGTTATTATTGGTGGTGGTGATGTGTTGTTGTTGGTGATGGTTGTAGTGGCGTTGTTGCTGTTATGGTCGGTGTGGTGATGCGCTGTTGTTGATGATGCTTTGTGGTGGTTGTCTGTAGTTGTTGTTGTTAGTATGTGAGTTAAGTTTAGTTAGTTAAGTTCTACAATCTAGAGCTAGGTTTATGAATTAAGGATTATGGAATTAGAATGTTAAAGGTTGATAAGTTGTGAATTGGGAATTAGATGTGATTACGTTTTCTAGTTTAGATTAGTATAAGTTTTGGTTATTGATGTCATTGTGAGGTGATTCTCGGAGGATGATCATGGAGTGAAGTATTATTTGGAGATTAAGGAATTGGATTGCGATTCAGGTAACTTTTATGTTTAGTAAAATCTTTTACTCATGCTCGTGTGTGTGTGTGTGTGTGTGGATATTTGTGTTATGTTTTCGATAAATAAGTTCGTACTATGGCCATAGTTATGAATGTGATGTTGTGAGTTGATTCTTGAAATATTATTCGATGAATATGAATACGCAAATGTGTTGCTGGCTTAGCTTATGAACTGAAAATAGTAAGTGGGCAGGGTATGAGTGGAGGATGGTTACTCTTTTGACCTGGTACAGGTCGGCTACGCTCCATTGCGAACTTTGGGGGGTAGTGTTGCTGGACTCCATAGCGCAGCTTGGAGGCAGCATTTGTCCTTTTGTCCAAAGCTTGTACTTGCCACTGATTTGTATAAGAGAGTGAGCTATGCGAGCGTTATTACGAAATGAAAATGATTTGAGAAGTAAAATGTTTATAACGGGCTGAAGTAAAGGTTACGAGTTTTCCACTCATTTTGGAGTTTTGTTTGTTTTGTATTTCTTCCCTGAATTTGCAGGTTTGGTATTAAAGGCTCGGGAATGGAAGTGGAGCAAAAATAGGATTACGTTATGTAAAGGATTGAGTTTGTATTCTAGTTAGTTAATTAGAGAATAGTTATTTATTGTTCCTTTGTAAATAACATGTGGGAATCTAGTTGAGATAATTGTGTTATTTTAAGGATTTTGTTTTGTGGGCCAATAACCCACAGGTCCAGGATCGATTTCAAGGTTATGTTTCCGTTGCGAGTAAATGTTTAATTCGAGGCTTATTAAGCATTGATTGTGATTAGTGAATCTTAAGTGTCTTTACCTAGCAGCTCGGGAAAACGGGCTGTTACACTTAGAAAATACTAGGCTGAAATTGGTGGTTGTTTTCTGCAGGTTTTGGAGATGATTTGAGGTGTTAATTTGTGATGATTGGGAGGTTATCAGTGCTGCAACTTCGGGCTGTTTCTAGGGACTGATTTTTATAGATTTTTGTAGCTTTTCCCACTATTTTAGTGGTGTTTTAGGATTGCAAGAATCAGGGAAATATTCTTGGGTAGTAATACTAGGATGACATACTAGAAAATACTAGGATAAATCAAGCGTGCTTTGTATTCTGACTACAATCCAGACAAGAGTTTTTGGTCGACATTTTTTTATATTGTGTAAATTAGATGTAAAAGTTCTTTAAACATATAGGGATGGATCAAGAACTCTGTCTTTCTCTCTCCTATTTGCTGCATTATTGGGAAATGTTTGGAACTTGGCTTCGTCCTCTGATGTGGTATTACTAGGGCTTGCTTTTGTTTTTTTTGATGTGATTGACGGGCAAGCAAGGTTGTGTCTAAGTATTAACGTGCCTGTTTATGCTGATTGTGGAAGACATGCTTGTATATTGAGTCTAAATGTATTATGGATTGGTGCTTTTTAGTCTTTTATGCAAGGAGAGTGCTCTTAATTCATGTCTTGAATCTTGATAGCTATTTTCTGTATGTTTATTATTTTGACAGCATGAGTCTTTTTTGCTAGCTATTTTTTTTATCCTAGTCATGTCCATGAAATATGATAATTGTATTTGGCAGTATATGCACAACATATTTCATCAATAGGCTTCATTTCTTTTAGAAGAAAAACTTCCACAGCCTTGTTGCTCTAGTTACTGAACTCAATGTGTTGCTTGTTTAAGCTCAGTCTAAAAGTTCTATGACAGCAAGACTTCATTTCCGTTTTGATCAGAGGCATCAGAAATTTTATAGTTGGAAGGCATTCAATTTTCAATTTGTGTTTGATCAGCTCTGATTTTCAAAAGGAAAAATAGTAAAAGAAAGAGCATCCTTGTAGACATGGAGAATATTTCAAGCAGGCACTAATATTGTTAATGCATTTTGTTTGGTTCTTAATTTATGTTTGATCAAAGCAATATTAATGGATGTCACTATAGTACTTTAACAGATTTTTGATTTGTTACAGATTGGAGAAAGAGGGTACATATTATCAAGCACAAGACGCATTCTTAGTTACAATTAAAGTACTATGTAGTTTATAATTTTTCTATGTAAAAAGATTGGAGAATATTGTGTTTTTATTTAGTTGTCAATGGAACTTTTTATTTCAAGTACATTTTAATGTAAAAATATTTGAAATTATATATTAATAATAATATTTCGTTATTCCATATGAAAAATTATGGTTTACTATATAGTTATTTGCACAATAATGTATATTTGGCATATGAATTATTTTTTTTTGGCAAATAAGGATTGTATTTAAACCAAAAAAACATGTGCATCAACAACATTGCACATGAAACAGACAGTCAAAGCATACACCAGGAGATTTATAGCATCAGCTTACTCCTGTCACTATCCATACGCCTCGAAGCCACTGTAAAAACAATGTCCCTAAAGACTACTATTACATCTTTACATTGACCTGTGAATATTTGGCTATTTCTCTGCCTCCAGATAGCATAAACACATTCAGTAAAAAGCATAACAAACACCTTCCCCTTTTTCTTCCTAGCATGATTACTCATTCTTGAAATCACCTCTTGATGATTCACCCCTACATTTGCAACATTCACTAGTCTGCAAATTTGGCTCCAACTTCCAGTAGCATAAGTACACGAGAAGAATAAATGTTGTGCTGATTCATCTTCATTCTTGCATAGGCTACATCTAGTATCACAATTAACCCCCCACTTCCTTACTCTATCCACTGTAGGAAGCCTTTGATGCAGCATCATCCACAGGATGAATTTACTTCTCGGAGTGGCTTGATTATTACAAATGAGCCTCTTCCAGCTCACTCTTGCAGCAGGGTCATTCAGCTTCCTGTAAGCTTTGTTTATAGAGAATTTTTCTCCAGTGCACACATCACTCCAATCAACACCAGCATTCAAGATCTCTCTAGACTTTATAATCTTCCTTAGAACCCAGGACACCTGATTAGTAAGGTTGACTGTATAGATAGTCTGCCTTTTAATATGATAAGAGTGAATCCACTTCACCCACATCTTGTCCCTTTTAAATTCAATTGCCCACAACAGCTTGAGCATAGCAGCCTTATTCCAATTAACCATGTTGATGACATTCCATCCTCCTCCACTTTTTGGAAGCTGAATGGTAGCCTAAGCAACAGGAGCTTTCTTGGACTCTTCAGTTTTACCAGTCCAAAGAAATCTCATACAAACTTTTTCCACAGCATGAATGATTGTCTTTGAAAGAGGAAAGATATGTGCCTAGTAGTTTTGCATACTACTGAATATACTCTTTATCAATTGAAGCCTCCCTGCATAGGATAACAAATTAGCCATCCATGTTTGAGCCCAACTAGTTATCTCCTCCACCAAAGGTTTACATTGAGCTGTTGTGAGTTTCTTTGATGTGAGAGGAATCCCTAGGTATCTGAAGGAGAGCTCCCCCAATTGCATTTGAATCCTCTCAGCTAACTCCCTAGCTGTGTCATCATTTACCCCACAGAAATACACATTGCTCTTCTCTTGACTAGCAGATAAACCAGAAGCTTCAGAGAATTTTTGAAAAGCATTAACCATATACTCCAGAGAGCTCTTATCAGCTCTACAAAGCATCAACAAATCATCTGCAAACATTAGATGTGTAATATTCAACCTTTCACACTTAGGATGGAAGTTAAACTCAGGTGTTTTCTTCAATTCATTCATGCACCTACTCAAGTATTCCATACTTAATGCAAATAGAAAAGGAGACAGTGGGTCTCCTTGTTTTAGGCCTTTTCTAGCTTGAAAAGGCTGTGAGGGGATACCATTCCCCAACACACTATATGATACAGTGGTAACACATTCCATAATCCACCCTATAAACACATTAGGAAACCCAAATTCCTTCAATAGAGTTTCAAGATAAGACCACTCTACAGAATCATAGGCTTTCCTTATATCCACTTTCATAATACATCTTGGTGACATATGTTTCCTAGTATACCCTCTAATAAGCTCTGTAGCTAATAAAATGTTATCAGAAATATGTCTCCCTGGGATAAACCCTGATTGAGCTTCATTCACCACCTCCCCAATCACACCCTTCATCCTGTTTGTCAAGATTTTTGAAATAATCTTGTACACTACTGTACAACATGCAATAGGTCTGTATTCTTTAACCTTAGTTGCATTTGGGATCATGGGAAGCAAAGTCACAGCAGTGCAATTCACAGGTCTATACATTCTACTATTAGCAAAGAATTCATGAACTCCTGCATATACTTCATTCTTGATGTTACTCCAACTTTTTATGAAAAAGTAGGCATTAAAACCATCTATCCCTGGGGCCTTATCATTCCCAATTCCAGCAAGAGCATCATCAATTTCAGTATTTGTAATCACTCTCATTAGTGACTCTTTTGCTTGATTAGAGAGACTTGGTCCCTCCCTCACAACATTTAGATCCACCCCCTGAAGACTTGTGGCTCTTGTTCCCAAAAGCTTCTTATAGAAGTCTAAAATTTCCTCCCTTATAGCACCTGCATCCTTTACCATTCTCCCATCATCTGCTACTATCAAATCAATTCTATTTTGCCCATGCCTGGCCTTAGTAGCAGTAAGAAACAGTTTAGTATTAGCATCTCCCTTTTGTAACCAGTTGATCCTGGATTTCTGATGAAGGATACTTTCTTCAACATTAGACCAGTGATTCAGGTCCTTTAGCAGACCTTTGACATAGAGTTGAGCCTCTGCATTACTGTCATAATCCCCCTGAGTCTGTAATTCAGTTATTTGCCGTCTCAGCACTTCCACCTTGTCCTGTGCTATCCCCATTTTCTGCTTTTTCATCACCTTTAAATCTCTCTTGACAGCTTTGAGTTTCAACCAAATTGATTGAAGACTAGATCTGCCCTGTACAGAGGACCAGGCTTTATTAACAGTGAGCAAAAAATCCTCCTGCTCAGCCATTATATTCAAAAATTTAAATGGTCTTCCCCCTTGTACATTGCCAGCCATCAAAGCAAATTTTAGGGGAGAGTGGTCTGATATACCATGAGCTAAATATTCAACAACTACTTCAGTATACATACTCAACCATGCTTGATTGACAAAAGCTTTGTCAATCATACTCACTACTCTATCACTTCCCACACGACTATTTGACCAAGAGTAAAATGCTCCAGTACTCCTAGACTCAATCAGGCTAGATTGCAGTAGGAAATTCTGAAAGTCTCCAGTTTCTGCATCAGTGATCAAGGTGCCATTAAGCCTATCATTTGCATTACAATCAGCATTAAAATCCCCTATTATTATCATAGGGTCCTGATGCTGAATACAGTGAGATAGACCACTCCATAAAGCTCTCCTATCAGCAATGGTGTGTAACCCATAAACAACAACCAAGTTAATCTGATGACCCTGGTCCTTCAAAGTGCATACCATAAATTGCTTTTGCACTTGAGTAACTGTAATATTAACCCAACCAGGTCTCCAACCTATCCATATTCTCCCCTTGTGGAATGAGAGTAGTTGTTAACCCACACCCACTCTTTACCAAACTTCTTTTGCACCTTACTTGTATTCTGCTCCCTAACTCTTGTCTCTAACAGCACACAAACAACAATTTTGTGAGTCAACAATACATTCTTGATCTCTTTTATTTTATAGGGGTCATTCATCACCCTAACATTCCAAGAGATGCAATTCATTATGATAAATAAGGGTTTGGTCCCTTAGCACCCCAGCACCAGCAGCTGAGCTTCCTCCACCAGCCTGTAATTCAGACATTCCTGCAGTTCTAGCTACTTGAAAAGCCACTTGTTTACCCTTGTCTTTTGTTTTCCTTGTGACCAATTTCCAAGCCCCCTCCTCATCTAACTCCTGTCTCTGAGTAGAGGATATTGGCGTAACCACAGGAGTTACGTTAGAAGGATTACTAGGATTACTAGAATTTGTAGGAACAATTTCAGTAACCCTTTCATCCCCAATATCGACCTCTAAGACTGGAATTGTAGCAGGAAGTTCTTTAGCTTGGTTAACTGGAATCCACTTCTGAGTGACTTTCCCTTTTGCTTGCTTTTTTTTCTCCTCACACACATGCCCAACTTTCTGGCATTTATTACAAAATGGTGGTAGCCAAGCATAGCTAACTCTTTGTTTAAACACCCTTCCATTCGGATCTTCCACATTAATTTCCTCCTTCACTTTCCCTGTTACATCCATTTCTATTAATATTCTAGCAAACGAGATCCTCAATTATTTCGTTGTGCATTCATCAGCATAGATGGGAACACCAAGGGTACTTCCAATTCTACTCAATGAATCCATACTCCAGCAGTTCAAAGGTAAATTAGGGAAAGTAACCCATATTGGGATAACTTTTAGAATCTCCTGTTTAAAGCTGAAATTAGATGTCCACTGTTTTACAATCATAGCTTTCCCAAAGAATAGATGAGGTCCTGAGAACAACACAGCATCTCTATCTTCTGCCGTTTCCATTTTCACCACAAAATACCCCTCATCATGTTTAAAAACTTTAGGTTCTACTTTTGGCGCCCACTGAGATTTACAATAGTTGATTATGGCCATAATACTGGGATTTTGTCCAATGACGTGTATAATCAAAGCATTTTGCCAACTTTCCGTAGCTCTATCTACCTCCATTTTATCAAGTTTAGCTACGTTTTCACCATTAACAACCATAGGAGTAACATAGTTGAGACCCATACCTTTTTCAGATATCTTGCTCTGTGTTACGCTTCTCCAAAAGTGCTGAGTCTTTTCATTTAAGTTAGCCTCAGATTCCGTTGCCTGCACCGGAGATTTTTCCACCACTGGAACCTCAGCAACCTTCGCTTTCTCCATTGTTACTGTTCCATTGGTTTCCACATATTCCGCTCCAATAACTTGCTTACTAATCACGCTCTTGGTTTTAGTTGAGTTTCCGGCCTCCGATGACCCTTCACCGGCACTGGAGCTCTTCTTTTTCCTCTCCATCCTCCACTCGGCTCATAATAGCACTCACCTTATCGTGCACCTAGACAGCATTTAGGAGAAAAAGTTTTTTAAATTTTTTGTTTTGAGAGATATAAATATTTGGCATATGAAATTGGTAACATATTTAGAATCCTGTACTCTCTTTCTTGCCACAGGAGATCTTATGCCTAGTGAATTGGTTAGCCATGTGAGAAAATTGTAGTTAGAGATTTTTTAGCCACAGTAACATTCATGGCAATGGGATTATTTTAGCCACAATAGTATTTGAGTCAAAGGCTTTGCGGCCACTGTAATACTCGTGGCAAAGGATATTTTTAGCTACAGGAATATTCGTGGCATACATTTCATTTTATGCCACACCCTCTATTTTCCCGTGGCAAAATCTTAGCCACGACCACTTGCGCCACGAGAGTACTTTCCAAAATTCTCGTGGCTAGATTACATAGCCACGGGTTCCTTTAACTTGGGCCACGATTCTTACCGTGGCACAAGTGGCAATTTGTTGTAGTGACAGTCGCTTTATCCACTGCTGAAGCAGAATATGTAGCAGCTGTTGCATGTTGCTCTCAAATGCTTTGGATAAAACAACAACTTTGTGAGTATGGAATAAACTTTAATTATGTTCCTATTTATTGTGATAATACTAGTGTCATTAGTATTTCAAAAGATCTAGTGCATCATTCAAGAGTTAAGCATATACACATCAGACATCACTTTCTAAAAGAAAATGTGGAAAAAGGTTTGATTAAACTTGAGTTTTGTCAAACTGAAAATCAGATTGCTGATATACTAACTAAGCCTCTACAAAGAGATAGATATGAAAAATTAAGGCTTGAGTTAGGTTTAATAAAACTTAAGTAATTGTTCCTATTCCAATCTCCCATGTTTGAATTAATTTGACTTACTCTATGTGATATGAAGTGATTGTGTTTGATTGCCTAAGACCATTACAAAATAAGATGTTGAAAATATAAACATGAATTCAAAGGAATAAAACAACTCAAAAATGTCACATAATACTCCCCTTACTGTTCCTAAGGTAAAGAAACATGCATAATATGAAGAATGTTGATATGTAGCATAAGTTGTTCCTATAGCACAAGTTCGTTAGCTTTTATTTTCTTTCCAAAATTAAAAATCCATAAAAATCCAAAAAGATTCGAAAATCCCAAAAATATAGGAATCAGATTTAATTAAATCATGATTCTCATTTATATGTTTTTTGCATATTTTTTTTTCCTTTTTTTTTTGTTTTTACGCATGTAACTCTTCGCCTACTGTTACATGCATTTCATCTCCTTCTTTATTTCATCTCCTAAACCGTGTTCCTTAGTCTCTTCAACTTCACCATTGATAATCCTCTTCACACCTCTTCACAAACCATAAAACCCCAAACTTACTTCACAAAATGGCAAAACCTCATGCAATTCACCTTTTGTAAACACAAAATCTCCCAAAACCTCTAAAATGGAAAACACCTCTTCTCCTACCAAAACCCTAGAAACCGAAAAAATGCAAGAAACACCCATAGTCGAAGAAGAACAAAAATTAGAATCACCAAGAAGGAGTGTGCGAAGGAAAAAATTAATTGGGGAGGAAAATGAAGAAGAATCCCCGGAACAAACTCAGGGGGAAGAAGAAGTTACTCCTGTTCCTTCCAAAGGAACTGCTACTTCTTCCTCCAAGTAAAGAGTGGAACGAAGTGAGTCAAGGTATGTGTTAGGTTTTTGTGTAGATTTAGAATGGGCAAAAAAAGTGAAATTTAATGAATAGACTGATATACTAAAGGAACAGGGTATGGAATACCTGTTTGAATATGCATTTAACAATGCTCTAGTTCCTTTAGCTATGGATGAGTTTTGTGCAAATTTTACTAACACTGATGGTATTTACACTACTGAAGTAAGGGGGAAGAAAATAAAATTTTCTAAAGAAACTTTGGCAAAGATTTGGGAAGTTCCTTGCAAAGGAATAGATGTGTACTTTAAACGGAAAGGAACTATTTCCTTTCCCAATTTTCCCCAAGACAAGATTGTTGAATCTTTTGGGGGAATTACTGGTCAGAATAAAATCAACCACAACCTACTCTCTCCTATCCACAAAGTACTGTTTAACTTAGTTTGGAGAGCACTCATTCCTCGAACTAAAAAAAGGAATGAAGTGGGTCTCTTGGACATGTGTTATATGTTCAGCCTAGACCACCACATCCAAATAAACTTTCCTTCTCTTTTCATCCAACATCTTACTCATTGCATAGAAAACAATTGTGTAGTTGGTTATGGAGCTTTAATCACCTCTCTCCTTCATCACTTTAAGGTAAAGATAACCGGATGGCCCACATTAGGAATTAAACAAGGAAATATCCTAAATGAGAAAACATTTCATGGTTTGGATCTCTCTTTGCAAGAGGGAGTACTAACTCATGGGAGAATTTCTCCCAGTTCCTTTAGCAAGAGGAAACTGCCCAGGGCAGTTGAAGAGGAACGACAGATGTAATTTTGGAGCAACAAGTTCCTGCACCCACTGAACCCAAGGAACATAAACTAAAGAGGCGCAAAATAATAGCCAAAAAGCCTACCCCTCCTGTTCCTATAAGAGTTAGGTAGAGCTCTAGACTAAAAATTGCTCTCACTTCCCCTGTTCCTTCCAACAAGGACTCTCCATTAGTTATTTCTGATGCAAGGGAATAGGACCAAAACTCTACTAAGGAACCAACTCCTCCATCATCACTAAAACTCTCTGTTCCTCTCCCTAAACTCTCTTCTATCTCTCCCTCATCCTTTTCTGTTCCTTCCAGCTTTAAACAGATAAAGGATGAGTTGACTGGTCCAAATCCCTTCTCCACCACCTCTACTGATCTTCCACCACCACCACCTTTTCTTCCTCCCATATATACCACCACTTCTCCATCTCTTTCAACTCTAAGAACTGATGGTCCTTCAAACGCAACTACCCCTAGTTCTCCACCAAAACATCCTACTGCCTCTGGTTCTAAGGGTGAGGAACAAGTTCTTTCTGATGATTGTGGCTAGGTAAATGAAGTTTGTCTTCCTGCACAACACATGACTAAATTTTATAATCATCTTCACTGGACCTTAGATAATAAAACTGACAAGATGTTGGGTTTAATGAAAGTTCTAAGTGATACGGTGATTGAGCAACAGAAGAAGATGGAGACAATGGCCCTAGCCCTTGAGAGTATGAAGCAGCAAATTGGTGAAAATCATGGAGAAGTGATGAAGAAATTGGAGGATGTGGTTGAAGAATAAGTTGTTGAGGAACACCATTCCCCTTCCCTTCCTAGTTCTTAGTTCTTGTTTTTCTTTCGAGGAACAAGACTGCTTAGCTTTGTTTTGTTTTCTTTTTATTTTTTCTTTCTTTGTCTCTTTTTGTAGTTAAAGGAACAAGTGCTATATAATTATGAATTTTGCTACTTTTTCTTCGTTTGTGATTTTTTGTGCATAATTTCTTCCTTGGAATGGCTAGTATTCTGTGATTGATGTTTGAGCTGGTCTAACTTTTGTATATTCTAACTTAACCATGTTTGGTGCTTGCTCATGGTCTCAAGGTCTTGATCACAATTCATGAAATGATGTAGAGTTTGCTCTTTTCGAAGATGACAAATGGGGAAAAGATTTAAGGAACAACCTCAGTTAATAAAATAATAGAAATATAAATAACATGTAAAGGTAAATGAAAAATCAAAAATAGGCAAAGGTAAATGAAAAATCAAAAATCAAAAATCAAAATTAAGTGGGTTACTTAATTCTGTTTTAGTTTTCATTTCATGTTTTATTGTTTTATGTTTTTCATTCACTTATATTATTTGTTATTTCCTTAGTTTGTACTATTGTTGTCATCATCAAAAAGGGGGAAATGGTTGAACCCTAGTTTTGATGATGACAAAGGAATAAAGATGCAAACTAAGTAGTGGACTAATGAGTTATTTAAGTGCATGAATTTTAAGGTATCATTGAAAGGAACAAAGAGAATACTAAGTCAAGGAAGAAATCAAGTGAGGAGTTTGAAGACAAAGTGAAGATGTTTCACTAATTGATACTGGAGCAGCATTGGAACAAGAAGGATAAAGCAAGGCGTTTTATTTCTAGTTCCATTATAAAGGAACGAGTAAAGATGGTAAGGAACTGTGCCAGTTTTATTTGAAAATGATGGTCTGTTCCTTTGTAAGGAACATAAGAATTGGCACTAAACTAATAAGTTAAAGGAACTAATAAATTTAAGGAACTAGACTTAGGCTCGAAGAATTACAACGGTTCACTAATGAAAGTTGAGTAGATAATGCCTAAAATATAGGTAACCATTTTATCTAAGAGAAAATCCGATTCTATGGAAAATCTTTTTAAGGAAAAGATTTTGTTTTCAAAAAGATAAGAAAAATATTATTCGGTTTTTACGAATTTTAATTAAAGATAATATTTTTATTAAAAGGATTTAATTTCAGTTTTAATATTTAATATGTTTTAAATTAAATCTGATTTTCGAGTAATGCTCAAAGTAGTTACTAAAAATATAGGAGCAACAACTAAAAAGACGCCCACGTCTAAATAATGATCATGGGATGTTTTATGGAAAGTGTTCCTTGACGGAAGGAACATCATGGGATACTGGTTTTTCACAAATACACGTTTTAAGTCCCACGTTCTAAATTACTGTGACTATAAATATTGATGTCTAAGTAAGTTCCAAGGGGTGTCTGATTAAGTGATTTAGTGAGTTTAACTAATCAAAGTGTCAGTGCCTTTATTCTCTCATAATAGCCATTTGTTCTTTGCTTCCTTACTCTAATTCCACTAAGCTTATTTCGATCATTTCTATTTTTGATTTGGGGTAAGGGGACTTTGAGTGAAGTTCTGTAAAAAAGAGAAGCTTTGAGTAAAGCAAGTAAGAGTGAGAAAACTTCGAGTGAAGTTGAGAGGAACTGCTGTTAAGGGAACAGTGGCTCAGGAACTTGAGTTTAGGAACTCAAGGTGTGGCTCGAGAATAGCATTAGGTTGTAACAAAGTTGTTTGGCCTAATTAGTGAAAGAGTTGAGTTTAAAATCCCTAATGGTCGAGGTGGTTTCTTCTTGTTGGGCCCAAGAAGTTTTTCCTCATAAAAATCCCTTGTGTTCCTCTAGCTTGTTTATTTGTTTAAGTTTAAATTTCCTCAAAAAGTTAGTTTGTTTCTACACATACAATTCACCCCCCCTCTTGTAGTGTTCCCAGGAAAATAACAATTGGTATTAGAGCAGGAACTCACGAGTGATAGGAAACCCTATTGAGAAAAAGATCCAAGGAACAATGAATACCGCCGAGAAACTAGGCCTGAAATATATGATATTCTTTATGATTTAATTCTTGAATGTAGAGATGAACGTGAAAAACGTGAACAAACTGAACAAGTTATTAAGGTCTGCAAAGAACACATAGAATGGCTTAAGAAAATGAGAACATATGTTGAAACTAGATTCTTTGATTTGTTTGACAAAAACATAAAAATCAAAGAATATTATGAAAGTGTGAAAAATGAAAATTATCTAATCAATTTAGAAATTTTACACTTGAAGGAGTTTGTCCCTGTTCTAAGTTCCTTTGATATTAGATCAACCCCTTTGAAAGGATACAGATCTGAGATTGAAAGTTTGAATAAATAAAAAGTTGTTTTAAAGGAATAGATCTGTAATCTTAAAAAGAAACTGGTTGTCGCAAGGAACAGATGCAAAACGATGGGTGTTCCTAAGTGGATTGAGAAACCACAGACTAAAATAAAAGAAGGTCTTGGTTTTGAAAACTACAAGAAAAGGAACAAGACCAAGAAATATGTTGATCTACCTAGCGATAAATTTTGTTTGTATTGGGTAAAGGTAGGTCATTACATAAACCAATGTCACCTAAAAAATCAGATGATTGGCAAGAATGTGAAAATAAGTAACAAAAAATGGATTGTCAAATCAAGTCCAAGTCAAGAACAGGAACCCACGAAAGAAGGGGTTCCTACAACTAACAATTAGTTGATTTTTGCAGGTTGGAGTGAGGGGGGAACAACACATGGTATCTTGATAGTGGTTGTTCCAAGCACATGACAGAAGACAAAACTAAGTTTCTCTCACTCTCAGCCTATGAAGGTGGAAGTGTGACATTTGGTGACAATAAGAAAGGTAACATAGTTGCCATGGGCAAGGTTGGTAAGTCACCATCACACTCCATTGATGTCTAAGTAAGTTCCAAAGGGTGTCTGATTAAGTGATTTAGTGAGTTTAACTAATTAAAGTGTCAGTGCCTTCATTCTCTCATAATAGCCATTTGTTCTTTGCTTACTTACTCTAATTCCACTAAGCTTATTTTGATCAATTGTATTTTGGTTTTGGGGTAAGGGGACTTTGAGTGAAGTTCTGTAAGAGAGAAGCTTTGAGTAAAGCAAGTAAGAGTGAGAAAACTTCGAGTGAAGTTGACAGGAACTGCTTTTAAGGGAACAATGGCTCAGGAACTTGAGTTTAGGAACTCAAGGTGTGGCTCGAGAATAGAATTAGGTTGTAACAAAGTTGTTTGGCCTAATTAGTGAAAGAGTTGAGTTTACAATCCCTAGTGGTCGAGGTTGTTTCTTCTTGTTGGGCCCAATAAGTTTTTCATCATAAAAATCCCTTGTATTCCTCTAGCTTGTTTGTTTGTTTAAGTTTAAATTTCTGCAAAAAGTTACGTTTATTTTTGCACATACAATTCACCCCCCCTCTTGTAGTGTTCCTAGGAAAATAACAGAGTGGTTTAGGGGGTAGTGGAGCTCCTCCACCACGCCACGCAACGCCACCACGCCACCAAGTATGAATTAATCTTGTTTTTAAGTTACTCTTGTTTTTCTTAATTGAATTAAATGATTAATGTGCAATGTGGGTTTTGTTAATTGTAGGAAGAAGAGGCTAAGGAAGGCAAATAAAGTTCAAAGTATATCTTTTCTCTTCATTGCTCGTCGTTGGTGTTAAGAGGTAACTAATTTAATTTCGTTGTCTTTTTTGTTTGATTTAATTTGTTAAATGAGACAAAGTTGAAATGTGCTTCAAATTGATTAAGTTATGATAATTTATTGATGTATATATGTATTTTTTATAATGTATGTATATTTTTTGATATGAGATTGTATGAAAATGCAATGTAATTTAGCTATGAAATCTACAAGTTGTTTGAATCATCATCATATGCCTAGATACCTGTTCAAGACTTACTCATTAGGAGTAAGTCTTGAATAGTCTCCGGTTTGGGATTGTTCTTGGACGTTTGATCTCACTTAGGTGGTAAATGTGTCTTCTTTTCAATTATGAGGAAATTCTTGGCTTATCGTTTCTCTACATTGTTCTCTGGGTACATATGTAGATAAGCAATTATCTACATTGTGTACTTGGAGAACTGTAGGGAAATGCTGCCGGATTTTCCTTAGAATTGAAAAGTTGGCATATATTCACTACTGAGATTAGACGTCCAAGGATGGGTTAGGTTGGAGTGATAAGGACCTTCGGCTGCATGCATACAATTGAACATGTCACTATGTTAGCTTGCTCTATACGTGTGTAATTTGAATATGTGAGTGTATGTACTTTAATAATGATTGATGCATTATAATGAATGGTTGTGTTTAATTATTAGAGGTGGTCTTCTTGAATGAGATGGATCGTACTTGGATGTATGCTAGTCGTGAATCGATTGAGTTTGTGAAGGGGTCTCAGAATTCTGTACAACTGCATTAGAATATCAATCATCCTCTGGAGCAGTCGACTTTTATTGTCCTTGTGTCGATTGTAGAAATGTGAGCAAGGTTAGTAGTATACATGTGGTTAGGGAGCATGTCTTTCGCCGTGGGTTTAGGCCTCAATACAATGTATGGGTTTTGTAAGTGCAAGTGACACTCAAGACGCGAGGTGAATTGAGTGTTTGTCCGAATGTTGTAACTTTTTCGATTATAGTAAGAACAATAAGAGAAGAGTTCTCTAGCAACAGAAATAAAAGCAATAAATAAACAACACAAGGATTTAACGAGGTCCGACTTCTAATAAGTCTACGTCCTCCACTTACTAACTCTTTTATTAATCAACTCAGAATAACAAAAGAATTACACTCAATCACTTATGCACCTATGCACAAGATGATTCCCCAACTTTCACCTATGGAAGTTCGACTCAACCACCAACTATGATGGTTCAAATGAAGTTGATCCCTGATCAACTTCCCCAGCAAATCGAACTCACAGAATGCTCAAATACAACCAGTTTTTCTCTCAAAAACAAACAGCCTTACACGCTTACAATGAGAGTAATTTAAGATCTATGTGGTATTCGGGTTTATGCTTAGATTTGAGAGTTCAAGAGATGAAGTGCTTTTGCTTTTGAGTCTTCTGAAAATATGCGTGCAAAAGCTTAAAGTTTATGTGCTATCAAAACTCCTTAAATAAGCCTTTGGTAAGTAAATGTTTACATGATATTACGAGAGTATATTTTTCTCAGAAATATGGAAATTATTCCAAGGAAAATATACTCAGTATAATATCATATAACACACTTACCATAATTAAGAAATCTTGCTTACACAACAAACCATCCATCCGTGTATTTTAAAAATCAATTTTGCGCGGAAAGTAAACTTTCCTAAAATATGAATGCATGAAGTAAAACCTTGAGGACTGGTTCAGATCTATTCCCAGACTGTTTCAATCAACCAAGTTTTACTTGTAGTTGTGTAGGACAAGTAACCGAGGTTTCTTGTCATCCACAACTAGCTCATCTCTTTAATTTCAAACCTTTATAGTGCATCCAAACCTTTATACCACTTACATTGCATCTAAGACTTAAATCTACAACTTGATCTTGGTCTTCATGCAATTCTTCAAGACTTGGCTTCACTAGCTTCGTCTTTCTATCCATTGAACTCGTACTTTAGCACCTACACATGTAAACAGAAACATGCATGCAATATAATGGTTCAATGTGGTTTGTCATCATTCAAAACTCAAAATAGGGAACTTAACAAATTCCCCCTTTTTGATGATGTCAAACCCTGAAAATCCCCCTGCAAATAATAGCATTAGTTTTAGGAACTTTTTCAAACAAACTGAATTCTTAAGATAAGAACTCAAGGCACTGGTCTCGAACTGTTACTGCAGATTAAACATCATTTACAAGTACACCAGTTCACAACTAACTGACAACAGTTTAAGAAAGAGTTTCTAAGTACCATAGGTAAATACTAAATAGACTCAAAGCTCTTAGACTGAAACATGCATTCGCAAGAAGAACATCAGTAGTTGTTCAGACTTATTTCTAAGTCATTAGGGTAAAAAGAAGTAAAGTGCTTTGAATACACTCACTTCGAGACCACTTTTGATCTGTCACCTCTAACAAGGCACTCAGCTTTGTTCTAGTTGCTGCAACACACACAGGTTGTAACATTTCCCCTTAAGAGTAGGTGAACTTCACACCTGCTTCCCCCTTTTGGAATCATCAAAATAGATCAAGGAACTGTTTATGCTAAAATTTATCACTTATGATGAAATTAAAGTTTGTGGGACGTGTCAACCAGATGATGTTAAAAACGATGCGACAAAAGAATGCAAAGGGGGATCAAAGGGGATGAACACACAAAAGTGGTGATGCGGAAAACCCCAATGAAGATGGGTAAAAAACCGCGGGTGGTTGGAGATCCACCAAACTAATATAGTTCACTATCTTTCTTCGTGACTGACCGTCGTTTACAAGAATGTTTAGTTCACTCTAATGTCCTCATAATATTGCGTAAAAAACATGTCAATGACCTCACTCTCCCTTTTATATGCCTTCTTTTTTCCTTGGCTTTTTCCCCCAACGAATACAAAAATAAATTCACTCATTATTACATTAACTTCACGCTTAAATCATGGGAGATCTTCTATGCTCACGCTCCAGCGTCTTAATGTTATCCCTGTTAACGGCTGAATTTATGGCTTATAATGCTCTTGCCTTATTTGGCTGGACCGTTACCATTCAATGCGCTGCTCTCAATCTTGCATCCTTAGCTGTGTCTTCGGGTTGTGTCTATTTTGCATCGCGTCAGATGGTATCACGTCATCGAGTCAGCGCGTCATCGCGTCAATGTTATTCTGTCAAAAAATTCAGCCATAACAGTTTGCCCCCAAGTATTGAGTTGGGGTGGCACAAAGCCCATGAGACAATTGTTAAAAAACCAGTGAATCAAATGAAATTCTACTCAAGTCATTAAGATATCACAAATCGCAAGAAATCTCGTCCTTGTCAATTTATGGAAAAAAAGAAGATTTCCAAAGAGATGCATGGAAGGAAAGGAGATCTGCTTTGAGCGGTTATTTTTGGTAGTCCAAGAGTCTCAAAATACAAAAGGTAGTTTTGTTTTTAAATAGCCGTTTTAATTATAACCGTTGGCATGATTCTCATGATTACTCACTATTGGCATATATAACTTAAGCGGCTAAGGAATCACAACTTTTACTCTAACTTCATCAAATCTTTCTCTCTCTCTAAGTAAGGCAACTTCCATAACTTCCCTTACTATCTTCATCGGAAAATCGATCGCTAACACCAGGTAATTTCGCACTTTTTCGCTCGTGTTTTTCCTTTGATTTGCTCTACTTTCTCTTCCTCTACTGTTCTCATGGCGCCTAGTAGACACAGCATTAGGACTTTTGTAAAAAACCAAGAGAAATCGAAAGGGAAAGAGAAAGCTGTAGAACTAAGGGTAGAAAATGAGGATGAACTGTCAACGATGTCAGAAGAGGATCTTTTAAGGTTTTTATACTTAGGAAATTTGCCTGAGAGTACTGTCATTAGAAATGCTGATCCTGACGAACCCCCAGAGTCATGTCCCCAAAAATGGGTAGTGCTCTATGAATACCCTTTCAAAATAGGTCTTAGACTTCCCTTCACCCCCCTGGCAAGGGATCTGATGCAGGGTGACGGCGTCCTGGGACGAAGCCTTCACCCTTCACGACTTGCTGTTACATTATGAAATTAGGGTCAAAGCGAAAAATAGGGTAGCCTTGCATGCAAAGGCGAGGTTAGAGCCTCTGGTCGGGGGGATACAGTCAAATGAAAGAGGTTGGAAAAACAGGTTTGTGTTTGTGAAGAGATCGTCGCTAGGGGATGCTGGGGCGTCTCTGGTTGGCGGCTGGAATACCGAAGGTGTGTTTATTTTCAGTCTTTCTAAATTCGTGGTGTCGTTAACACCACTCTTACATGGTTTCTACTGCAGGTCTTAACCCAAAACTGCTGTCGCATCACGACGAGTCTCATAGTCTATGTGACAAGTTTCTGAAGGTGTCAGAGGAGGACAGGCAGTTCAGAAGGGTTCTTTTTGCTTCTCAAGACAGTTGTTCATCTATGGCTTCTGGTTAGTCTATCTAATTTAAATTCCTCTTCTTATTTTTATTCTTTGGGTAGGACTCTACCAGGGAAGGTTTTACACTAACGACTTAATCACTTCCGGACAGGTTCATCTCAATTGCGTCCTAGGGGGAGTCTGGACGGGCAGGCGCTGGCTGAGATGCTACGCAAGCGCAAGAGGGATTCCTTGACTGACGTTGTGTCAGCGTCGTCTAAGAAGGATACACCGGTTGTCGTTCACTTAGACGACGAGCTGGACGTCGCGTCTAAGACGCGCAAGACTAACTTCCTAGCTCCTCCAGACAAAAGCGGTCCTTCCTATTCTGTGATCGTCCCAAATGACTTCATGTCGTTGGAACGATCCATATGGCCTGAATCAGACAGGTTCCTTTTTCCTAGCGCAAGGGAGAGGATCAAGGAACATACTCTTCCTCGCATGCTGTTAGATGGGCTGGAACTCCTATTTCAGGTATAGACTTCCAGTTTCCTTTCTCAGACATTATGCCTATTATGACAATAACTTGTGACTCTCTAAGTGACGTGTATCATATCTTTTTGTGCAGTTTTCTCAGCATCTCCTGATGGCTAAGAGGGAGATCTCCTCTCTGCTGAAGGGTCATCTGACCATGAAGCAGAGAATGGAGAAGGCTGAATTAGACGCGAAGTCCAAAAGCGATGAGGTGGAGTCTTGCAAGAAGGCCATGGAGGACATGAAAAAGACTTTACAGAAGAATGGGGAGGAGCTAGAAGAGATAGAAGAGGGCGACTAAGTTGGAGGAGTCTTCTCGTCATGAAATCACGACGCTCTAGGAGAGCGTCGACGCATAGAGAACGAGCTGGACATGCTCGAGACTGAGGTGACAACTAGGGTGAGGGCTAAGCTGATGTACCAGTTTTTAATGAAGAAGACGGCGTCGTGGACGCCACAGAAGGACATTGACCTATACCTCCAGTTTATGGGATCCATGAAGGATCTGATGGACGAAGAGGACTTGGCTGCGACCGCGGATTCTTCATCAAAAGTTGATGAAAACGCCCCGTCTTGCGCTGGGTTCATAGCGTCTGATGTGGCCCCTGACCCCGAAACCGAGAACGAGGCTCCAACCACTGTCCTACCAGCTGAAGTGTCTGAGGGGAAGGAAGCTGAAGAGGTCCCTGCCGTTTAATTTTTAGGCCCTTTATACCATCCCCCTCTTATCTAAACATTAATCAATCTTTTGTTAAACGTCACTTGAGAGAGTGACCGTTTGTACTGTACTTTTGGGTCACCTATGGGGGTGGCCATAACTATTTATCATTTTAAACTTTTTTGGGTCACCTACGGGGGTGATCATTACGTTGATGCTTTGATCTTTGGCAAAATTGTCCTTATGTCTTTGTTTTACATCGCATGTATGTGTTTCGGCCGTTATTCTGACTTTCCTAAAGGATGGTCAGGCGTTCAGTAAGCCATCTTTGGTCGTTCAGACGTATCGTTTGGAATTAATAAAAGTCATCATTGGTCGTTCAGACGTATCGTTTGGACTAGACGACTTTTATAATACACATAGGAAATACATAAAACTTACATGTGTTCGTCAGGGAGATGGCTGAAATGTCGTCAGTAGTTATGACTTTAAAATGACAGTGCCCCTGTCGTAGCGTCGGCTGAGGCAATAGTGGACCAAAAGACTTTACATGGTGGCAAGATGCAAGTATACCTGATGCCTTGTAAAAATCGTTGGGACGTTAATAAGTTGGACGGGAACAATTTGCCTGCAACTTAACAAATGCCCAGTGAGAGAACACTATGGTCGCTAACAACTGGCGACACAGATATAATAGCATTACCATGTATTCTATATCTCTATGTGTATATATGTGTATATATGTATCTTATCACTTAGCTTTAAAAGTAGTATCGTTTGAGGTGTGTGGCATTCCAGCTACGTGGCACGGAGCTTCCATCACGTCGGACCAATTGGTAGGCTCCATGGCCTACCACTTTACTAATTTGATATGGTCCTTCCCACTTCTGACCTAGCTTACCAGCGTTAGCCTCTTGTGTGTTCTGGAATACTTTCCTTAGGACCCAATCTCCTTCGACGAAGGATTTGGCTTGGACGTTTTTGTTAAAGCTCCGCGCTACTATTTGTTGTTGGGACACCATGCGTACCAACTCTGCGTCGCGTAACTCCTCAATGGCGTCTAGGTCGTTTATCAATTCATCATTGTTCTGTCGTTCCGTCGCTAAGCTGCATCTCGCAGTTGGGACGCTCACCTCTGAAGGCAGGACAACCTCACAACCATAGACTAATGAGAACGGAGTTTGTCCAGTCGCGGTGCGCGGTGTCATGCGGTTAGCCCATAAGATGGAAGGCAACGCCTCCGCCCATTTACCTTTCTTGGCTGCGAGTCGCTTCTTCAAAGAGTCAATGATCGTCTTGTTACTGGACTCAGCCTGTCCATTGGTTTGCGGGTACCTTGGTGTTGACGTTAGCAACGCTATGCCCCCTTCATCATAGAAGCGTCTTGTCTCGTTGCTGATGAACTGCGACCCGTTGTCGCATACTATCTCGGACAGGACGCCAAATCTACAAATGATGTTAGTGTGTATAAAGGAAATCACCTCCTTATCGCGTACCTGTTGAAAAGAACCTGCTTCAATCCACTTAGAAAAGTAGTCAGTTAGTGCCAACAGAAAGACCTTCTGACCTGGGGCTGGAGGTAATTTACCAACTATGTCCATGCCCCACTTCATGAAAGGCCAAGGTGTTAGAGTAGGATGCAAAAGTTCACAGGGTTTGTGTGTCATACCTGCATGTTGTTGACAACTATCGCATTTGGCGACATACCTTATTGCTCCTTCCTCATTGTTGGCCAATAATAGCCCATGCGCAATACTCTGTTGGACAAGTTGCATCCTCCTGAATGATTTCCACAAGTGCCGTCATGCATGTCCTTCAGGACTTGCCCCCACTACTCCTTCTCCAAACGTAGGGGCCCGCGGCAGATTTTTTGAACACTACTCCTTGAATGAGTACGTATCGCGACGCCTTGAATCGAATTCTGCGTGCTTCCGCCTTATCTGTTGGGAGTACATTGTTAGCAAGGAAATCATAAAATGGTTTTGTCCAACTGACACTTACTTCCTCGACGTCAGGGTCGCTTTTAGGTGCGAGATTATCGACATTACTGACGACCCCATGATTGTCTCGAAGCTGATCGGCCGTCGTTGTGACAGCGTCCCCGATGCTCCTAGCGATAGCAGGGCTTTTCAAATGAACAATAGGGACGGACGTAAACGAAACATCCCTTAAAGAAGATTCGAGATTGGCCAATGCATCTGCTTGCGTATTCTGGTCCCTTGGTATCTGCAAAATGTCAAATGAATTAAACACTTTACTTTTACTCTGAGCTATTTCTAAATACGTTGTCATTTTAGAGTCTTTTGCTGCGAATTCGCCTTCGACTTGGCTGACTATCAACAGTGAATCGCTGAAGACTTTCAATGCTTTTTCTCCCATGTCCTCTGCTAACATCATTCCAGCTATGAGCGCCTCGTACTCGGCTTCATTATTCGTCGCTCTAAATTCACAGCAAATGGCTCGTACTATCTTGCCCCCTTGTGGTGACTTTAGCACAATGCCTAGACCTGCACAACAAAAATTAAAAGATCCATCAACAAACAATATCCAGGAGTCGTCATTCACTTGATTAATCCGTGCGACTTCGTCGTCTGCGAGCTTTTCCAGCTTTGGGCTAAAGTCTGCCACAAAATCTGCCAAAGCTTGTGACTTGACAGTGGTTCTTGGATGAAACTGGATATCGTACGTGCTGAGTGCTATTGCCCACTTGCTCATGCGACCTGTCAACTCCGGGTGTCGCAAGACAAACTTGATAGGATAATTAGTCATAACGACAACAATATGTGTTTCCAAATAGTGCCTAAGTTTTTTAACAGCTACGACTATGGTTAAAATGACCTTTTCGAATGAAGAATACCTGGTCTCCGCGTCTAGGAGAGACTTACTGACATAGTAGATTGGTAGCTGCTGGCTCTCCGCTTCCCGCGTCAGGACAACACGGACGGACACGTTACTTACCGCGAGATAGAGCTGCAATGTTTCCCCGATATTTGGTTTTGACAATAATGGCGGCGACGCTAAGTAGCTTTTAAGTTTTTGCAGCGCGTCTTCGTGTTGTTGCGTCCACTCGAAGCCCTTGTTCTTTCTCAGGACGTCATAAAAAAGATGACATTTCTCAGATGACCGGGATATGAAACGATTTAACGCAGCTACGTGACCAGTCAACTTTTGCACTTCCTTGACGCTTCGTGGGGACTGAATGTTGATGATGGCTTTTATTTGATCTTGGCTGGCTCAATTCCTCGTTGCGTCACGACGTACCCTAGAAATTTTCCTGCGGACACTCCAAAGGTGCACTTAGTAGGATTTAATTTCATGCCATACCTTCGTAATACGTTGAAAGCCTCCGACAGATGCTGAATGTGATCGTCTGCTTGCTTGGATATGACGAGCATATCGTCTATGTACACTTCCATAGTCTCACCCAGTTGATCTTTAAACATTTGATAAACCAGTCGCTGATATATGGCACCTGCATTTTTCAAACAAAAGGCATAACCTTGTAACAATATATACCTTTATCAGTAACAAAGCGGTCTTTTCTTGGTCTCCGGATGCATCAATATTTGGTTGTACCCGGAATACGCGTCCATAACGTTAAAAGCTCTGACCTGCCGTCGCGTCGACCATTGCATCTATATGAGGGATGGGAACGGATCCTTGGGACATGCTTTATTTAAATCGGTGAAGTCGATGCAGACTCTCCACTTCCCGTTCTTTTTGCTGACCACCACGACGTTGGCTAGCCAATCTGGATTCTTTACCTCGCGGATCTTTTCGGTATCGATCAGTTTCTGGACCTCATCATTGATGACTTGGTTCCTTTCGGGAGCGAACTTGCGTCTTTTCTGCTTTACAGGCTTGTGAGCGGGGTCGACGTTGAGCTTATTCGTAATGACGTCAGGACTGATTCCTGTCATATCTTCATGGGACCAAGCAAAACAATCTTGGTTAGCTTTCAAAAAATCGACTAACTGACCTCGTATTTCTTGCGACAATGTCGCTCCGATTCGACGACACGATCGGGAATGGATGGATCGAGCATCACTTCATCCACGTCCTGCTCGTTGGGCCCATCGGGCGCTGACCCATCCTTTAATTACTAGATAGTCGCGTTTGGGGGTTTGAGCGACGAACTATAGCATTCCTTGCAGACTTCTGCTCGCCCTTTATTTCTTGGACGCCCCATTTAGTAGGAAACTTCAGCGATTGATGATAGGTTGAAGGGACGGCCTTCATCTTATGTATTCATGGGGTGCCAAGAATGATATTGTACGCTGACGGGCAGTCCACAACGTTGAATCTGATTGGCAGGTTGACGCCTTTGGCTAGCGTTGGCAGTGTGATCTCTCGACAGTATGTTGAGCCTCTCCACTGAAACCTACCAAAACATAGTTTTTTAGTAATATCTTTATCGCACAAACCCATACCTTCGAGGGCGCTTTTGATATGATGTTGGCTGAGCTCCCCATCGACTAACACTCGCTTTAACAAGAAGTTGCTGACAGTCAGGGATATGACTAATCCATCGTGATGCTCCATGTCGCAGACGTCGTCGTCGTCAAAGGTTATTACCATTGCTTCGAGCTTGCGTTCCTCAGCTGACCTGCAAGATTTATAAACGGCGGACGAGGGGTACCCTCTCTTGCTACCTTTTGGCTGCGGAATACGTTAGTCCACATACATCAGATCCACCAGAAATGACGTTGATTACCTTTACGTTGTGGGCGACGCAGGATGGTCGGACTGCGCGGTATTTTTACCGAAGGACGCTTTACCTTTGTCGGTCAAGAGGTCCTTAAGATGCTCCTTATTGAGCATGAACGCGACCTCTCGTCGCAACGCAATGCACTCCTCCGTCTTATGGCTATGGTTATGATGGAACTGACACCACTTTGTTTGATCTTTTTGCGCTTCCGGTCGGTGGCTCTTTTTTGGCCAACGAATGGCGCTCGATTTTGATAAAGCATTCACGCCACCTCCGACATCGATGGAAAATCTGTAGGAGTCTAGAGCAGGGAAGGTTGGCAACTCCGTCCTCGCGCTGTTACCTGCACTTTCGACAACGTCAGTAACATTATTTACCTGGTTTGAACGGCTATAATGGTGGCTTCGCCAGTTGTTCTTCTCAGGGACGAAAGCCTTCCGATCAGCAGGAGTATCTGGTGCGTCGGGTGGATATTGTGTTGAGGATGGCATCGTCTTCCTCCAACCTCATCTGTGCTAACGCTCGCGACTTGACTTCCTCAAACGTCTGGCACGGGTACTTCGTCAAACGGTTGTATAGCTTCGATCGCAAGATTAATCCTTTCCTGAAACATTCAATAGCAGTCTTAGTATCAAGATCTTTAATGCTAATCATTTCTTTGTTAAAGCGATTATAATAATCGCGAAGGATTCTTTGGGTCCTTGCACGACCCATATAGGTCGCTCGTCTGCTTTTCCAGGCTGCGACTGCCTTCGAACTTCTCATAGAACTTATTGACTAGGGTGGAGAAATTGCCAATGCTTCCTGGCTTGAGAGATCCGAGCCACTTGAGAGCGGGACCGGTGAGCGTGGCTCCAAAAGACTTGCACATGCAGGCCTCTACCAAATGCCAGGGGATTGACGCTTGCCCCATCCGTTGTTTGTATTGCGCGACGTGCTCGCCTGGATCTGTTGAACCATCATAACTTGCAGCTAGGGTAGGCAGGTTGAGCTTCTTGGGGAGCACGTCCCTTGAGATCCTATCGACGAAGGGTGATTCTGCATAGCCGTCGGATGCTCCACGATGCCTGGTGTTGGGGCTCCAGGGAGCTGGGACATGAGCTTCATCAAGCGCTTGTTTTGCCTTTCGATTTGAGCCATGCGCTTTGTCATAAGATTCGCTTCTCCTTCCCTTGGTCTTCTCTTCATTGTTCAAGGGCTCTTCATCCTCGGGCTCTTCGTCGTCTTCGGGCTCTTCATCATCTGACTCAGAAAGATTCCCCATCAAAGGGATGTCATTCAGATTTTCTCGACGCCGGACTTTCGAAGCCTTGGACGATGCTAACTCCTCTTGCAATTTCTGGATGCTCTCCTGCGATGTCGTAAAGTCGGTAGTTAGACGCTCGTTAGCTTGCTTTATTTCGAGCATTTTTGCTCTCATTTGTTCTTACTGCCTTCACATTTCCTCGAGGTTAGGTGTTTCTCCCATTTGACGGATTTTGAATAGTAGATGGTCTGGTTATGCCCCACGGTGGGCGCCAAATTGTTTATGCTAAAATTTATCACTTATGATGAAATTAAAGTTTGTCAGACGTGTCAACCAGATGATGTTAAAAACGATGCGACGAAAGAATGCAAAGGGGGATCAAAGGGGATGAACACACAAAAGTGGTGACGCGGAAAACCCCAATGAAGATGGGTAAAAAACAGCGGGTGGTTGGAGATCCACCAAACTAATATAGTTCACTATCTTTCTTCGTGACTGACCGTCGTTTACAAGAATGCTTAGTTCACTCTAATGTCCTTCTCACAATATTGCGTAAAAAACATGTCAATTACCTCACTCTCCCTTTTATATGCCTTCTTTTTTCTTTGGCTTTTTCCCTAACGAATACAAAAATAAATTCACTCACTATTACATTAACTTCACGCTTAAATCATGGGAGATCTTCTATGCTCATGCTCCAGCGTCTTAATGTTGTCCATTTTAACGGCTGAATTTATGGCTTATAATGCTCTTGCCTTATTTGGATGGACCGTTACCATTCAATGCACTGCTCCCAATCTTGCATCCTTCGCTGTGTCTTCGGGTTGCGTCTACTTTGTCATCGCGTCAGATGCTATCACGTTATCGAGTCATCGCGTCATCGTGTCAATGTCATCCTGTCAAAAAATTCAGCCATAACAGCAACCAAACAAATGAACAAAGAACAAAACATAACCAGTAGAAAAACTACCAATTATATGAAGTTCATGCTAAATAGGCAGCTCAAACAACATTCTAGGGATGCTGATGCAGCCAGTGTTCCTGCAAAGTACCAAAAGCTACAAGTCCTAAATAATAGTTATTACAGACCAGTAGTAGACCAAATCACAGAAGATCAAATGTTTTTGTAATTTGGGAAAGGGATAACAAAATAGACTAATAATAAAAGAGAGGAAATCAATCATCTCCAGAGTCGTTTTCAGTCCCATCATCTTGTTCCTCCTCAAGATTCTCTGAAACATCTTCTTCGTTATCTTCCTCCTCCGCTTCTTCTTGCTCTTCCTCCTCCTCTTCTTCTTTCGCCTCGGAAACCAGTTCATCATCACCAGTTCATGGGGATGACTCTTCCTTTGCCTCAGAATCCTCTCTATCCTAAATACCAGCTTTGTCAAGGCGAACCTCAACTCTCCTGTGGGATTCTTGAAGAGTAGTGCAAAGTTGAGTAACACTATTCAGCATATTCTGCATCATCTGGTTCTGGTCACTCAACTGTTTCACCAAGGCATAAGTAGCCTGAACTGATTCCGTACTGGTCCCTTCACCAATAGCAGCACCCTTTGCTTCACTTTTCATTTGTAGAACACCACCTGCATATGACATACCCTTCTGACCTATAATCTGATTCGTAAGGTGAGACATGGTGCCATAGTCTCCCACCATACGAATTTTCTAATGAGTGAATACTAAGGTCAGCCATCCTCCAAAGGGCAGTGCATGCTTAGCCTTCTCCACACAGCAGATCATGTGACCCAATATCATAGCAGGGAGGTTGACTGGAATATGTTCCATGAGACAGTATATGAGAACACTATCCATCAACCGGACACTCATGCACCCTTGTGCTCTGGGAAACACAATCTTTGAGGCTATGGTATGAAAGATCATCATGACGGCCTCCCTTAAGTGGCCAATGGTGTACCCCTGCTTAGGGTCGGGTGGACAAGTGAACAACCTGGTCTGGATCTGTTCTGTTGTGAGGCCTTTAACTGTGGGCCAGTTCTCCCTTGAGTACTCATCAACTCCCTTGTTTGGGACTTTGAGAATGTCAGCCAAAATCTTCTCAGATAAATTAATGGGAGTGCCTTAACAAAAGCAAAGTAGGACCCATCGTCCTTAGTATGCAGGTGTTCATAAAATTCCTCAACCAAAGGCATAAACACATCAAGTTCTTTGGCGAACAACACAGACCATTTCTGAAATTCTAAAGCTTCCTTAACCTCATGCAAGAATTTCTGATTAACCCAACTCTTTGCAACAGAAAAACCAACCAGAATAGACCTATGCCTCAAATCATACAAAGGCTCAGGAATGATAGACTTACTTTTTTTGGGTTTAGAGCCCTCTGCAGCAATAGCACACAACTTCCTCTTTTTTTCGGTTGGGAACAGTTCTCGATCTGGTTCTTGCACAATCTCCTTGCCTTTGGAAGATGCAGCACCCTTCCTAGCAACCATCTTTATCCTTGTGCCCTTGCTAGTAACAGCCTTAACATCCTCCTTCTGAGGAACTTCCCCCTCAACATCAGCACCTTCCTTCTTCTTTAATTTCTCCACTGGTTTGGGTGTGATTTTAGGGGTAGAGATTTTGGGCTTGGTGGTTTTAATTTGCTGTTTTGTGGGGATGGGTTTGGTAACCGTCTTCTCAACAGACTTAACCGCTTTTAATGGCGGTTTCTTGGCAGCAACCTTCTTTGCCTTTTCAATTACAACATCCTCCTTCTGAACTTCTTCTTCCTCCATCTCCTGATTTTCCGGTTCAGACTCACCCACCGGCTCCGACTCCTTTTCAGATTTTGACTCCTCCAACTTCTCTGACTCCTATGGCTTAGACTCCTCAACCGATTTTGGTGAGGGAGCCTTTGATTTTGGTGTGACAGGCTTTTTGGGAGTGGTGGTTTTTGTAACTTTGGGAGTGGCGATTTTGGTGATTTTGGCGGTTGATTTTGGAATAACCGCTTTTGTGGTGGTAGATTTTGTGGTGGATTTGGGTGTAGTTGTTTTTGTAGTGGTGGATTTTGTGGTTGCTAGCTTCTTGGAATTCCTTCGTATTAAAGGTTCTTCTTCCTCTTCTTCAACCTCTTCCCCCACCATCGGATCCTCCACTGGTTCATCCACTTCCTTTGCTTTCTTAGTTGCAATTTCGGGAGATTCTTCAACCTCCTTTTCTACCAACCTAGTACTTCTTCTTTTTGACATGATGAAACTGAATTCTGGTTTTGAGTACTTTAGACAAGAAAAGAAAACTTGAACAATTTGTGTTTCAAGAATTCGAGAAAGAAGGAAGTAGAAGAAGAAATTAGGGTTGGAACGAGAGAATATAAACAGAGAAAAAAATTCAGGAAAGTATGTGATCAAAGTGAATAGGAAGGAAATAAGGAAAGTATGATCACATGCAAGAATATATATAAGATGGCAAGTAATGATTAACCTCGCAAACTGCAGTTGCCTTAATTACAACCGTCACTTCATTTAATTTCCAAATTTGAAATTTGAAAATATTCAGAAAATAACCGCCTCAAGAGTCTGGTTCCCAAGTGGTCTGCAACTGGTATGTGCCAACTTACCTTTATTAAGACTTATGCTTAAGTACCCAAGTACTAAGATGATCAGTTCAACATCGCATAAGAACTTTGTAAGCCCTAAAAAGGAAAAAAAAAAACAAAATATACAAAAGAAAAAGAAATATATACACAAATTGACATCATTTGACTAGCCAAAGAGACAAGTAAGACCTAAGAGCTCATTGTCTAATCTTAATCATACCCAACAAGGTACGAAGCTTGATGAACACTTCTCTGCTCAAAGGTTTTGTAAATATGTCAGCTAATTGATCTTCTGACCTACAAAACTCCAACTCAACATTACCTTTTTCAACATTGTCCCTTAGAAAATGATGCATAATCTCAATATGCATAAACTCAACATTACCTTTTTCGAAATATTGATTGCACTTGTGTTATCACATAAAATAGGAACACTTCCGAAATAGACCCCAAAATCCATTAGCTGTGACTTTATCCACAAGAGTTGAGCACAGCAAAAAGCAGCAGCAACGTACTTAGACTCAGCTGTGGATAGAGCTACAGAATTTTGTTTCTTAGATCCACATGAAATGAGACAAGAACCTAAGAAATGAGCCATTCCATAAATACTCTTCCTGTCCACAATAAAACCAGCAAAGTCAGCATTTGTGTATCCAATGAGGCTCATGTGCTGCCCTTTGATACCACAAACACAAATCATCAGTACCATTGAGATATCTAAGAATCCTTTTAACAGCCTTTAGGTGAGATTCTTTGGGTTACTTTGAAATCTCGCACACAACCCTACTGAAAACACTATATCTGGCCTACTGGCTGTTAAGTAAAGCAATGAGCCAATCATACCTCTGTATAGCTGTGCCCTCAACATCCTTTCCCTTCTCATCAAGGCTCAATTTTGTAGAAGTTGGAATAGGTGTTTCATAGGACTTGCTACTTGCAGACCATACCTCTTCAAGCTCCTTGAGGTATTTATGTTGATGGTCATGATTCCATCTTTGGTTTGCTTGATTTGAAGCCAAGGAAGAATCCAAGTTCTCCTCATACTCATCTCAAATTCGCTCTTCATCAAATCTGCAAACTCATTACACAAATCAGGTTAGTAGCTCCAAACAAAATATCATCAACATATATTTGGACCACTACAGATCAGTTCCCCTTTCTTTCAAGAATAGTGTCTTGTCAACTGATCCTCTTTTATAGCCATTTTCTAAAAGAAAACTGGAAAGTCTCTCATACCAAGCTCTAGGAGCTTGTTTGAGACCATAAAGAGCTTTGTCGAGTTTAAAAACATGATTTGGCAAGTCACTATCCTCAAAAAGGGGGTTGCTTTACATAAACATCTTCTTTCAAATAACCATTAAGAAAGGTGTCTTAACGTCCATTTGAAAGAGTTTAAAGTTCATTTGAGCAGCAAATGCAATTAATATCCTGATAGCTTCAAGCCTGGCTACTGGAGCAAAGGTTTCATCATAATCAATTCCTTCTTGTTGATTAAACCCTTGAACCACTAGCCTAGCTTTGTTTCTGACTATAATTCCTGAATCGTCCAATTTGTTCCTGAACACCCATTTAGTTCCAATAACAGACATGTTTCCGTCCTGGGTTCAAGATGCCATACTTGATTTATCTCAAACTGATTGAGTTCATCTTGCATGGCTAGAACCCAATCTGGATCCATTAAAGCAACCTTATAGTCAGCAGGTTCAACATTTAATAAGAAGGAATAGAATGCACAAAAGTTTTGCAAAGTAGAGTTCCTTGTCTGCACCCCCTTGTTAATATCACTAATGATTAGATCAGTGGGGTGAGAGGACTTGTACTTAAAAGATTTGTTCATATCAAGGTTTGCATTTGTGCCTTCTAATGTTGAACCTGTTCCTGTACTGGTTCCCCCTGTCTCATTGTTGTTTTGAGCAGGTGAACAGTTTCCATAGTGGTCTCATTGCATCATCTTCATGTGGATGAGCATTGAGTCACATCTCCTTTCCTTACCTCTTGAGCTACCTGATTCTGTGCTGGACCAGACTCTTCCTCTCTATGAGAGTTGTGTGGTGAGCCTGGTTCAGCACCTTCTTCATCCTTAGCTCCTGTAAAGTTCAGCATACCAATTTCGAACTCATCAGCATCTTCAACCTGCACATGCTTGCTGAACATGTTAGTCTCATCAAACAAGACATGGATACTTTCTTCAACACACAAGGTTCTTTTATTAAAACTTTGTATGCCTTGCTGTGTGAAGAGTATCCAACGAAAACAGCCTCATCACTCCTAGGATCAAACTTGTCCAAACTTGATTTACCATTGTTGTGTACAAAACATTTGCACCCAAAAATACGTAAATGTACAATGTTTGGTTTTCTTCCCCTAAGGAGCTCATAAGGTGTTTTCTTCAGTAAAGGTTCAACATTACTCTATTAAAATATAACACGCAGTACTCACAGCCTCAGCCAGAAGTTTCGAGGAAGACCACTCTCTAGAAGCATTGTTCTTGCCATTTCTTCTAGAGTGCGATTTTTCCTTTCAACCACTCCATTTTGTTGTGGAGTTCTAGGAGCTGAAAAATTGTGAGATACACCATGATCATTACAGTAGGTTACGAAGCTGACATTGTCAAATTCAGAACCATGATCAGACCGGATAGAGACCAGTTGATGACTAATCTTGTTTTGGACCTGTTTTACCAGAATTTCAAATTCTTCAAAAGTTTCATTTTTAAACTTCAAAAAGATTGTCCAAGTGAAACGAGAATAATCATCAAATAACACAAACACATAACTATGACCATTTCGACTTTGCACACGCATGGGCCCACACAAGTCCATGTGTACAAGTTCGAAAGGTCTAGTTGTGCTTACAAACTTCTTTGGTGAAAAGAGGACTTGACATGTTTACATTTAGCACATTCATGACAAATATGATCTGCAGCAAACTTGATGTTAGGTAAACTGTACCAAGTCTTGAGATATTAGTTTATTTAGCAAAGAAAAACTTACATGTCCAAGTCTCTTATGCCACAGCCAATGATCATCCTATAACACAAAGACAAGTGGCACCGGTCTTTGGAATCTGACTTAAAAATGTTATGTAAACATTGTTATGTCGAAATCCCTTACAGACCAGTTCGCTTGTTTCAGTGTTGACTATATGCAAAGATTGGTTTCAAATTCAACATGTTTCCTTTGTCACATAGTTGAGAAATGCTCAAGAGGTTATGTTTCAAACCTTCTACAAAGTAAACATCATTAATAGCTTGAGAAAGTGTCTTACCAACTTTACCTATACCTTTAATCAAACCTTTGCTATTGTCTCCAAAGGTGACACTTCCTCCTTCATAGGCTACGAGTGAGAGAAATTGACTTTTATCTCCTGACATGTGTCTTGAGCAACCACTATCCAAATACCAGTATTAAGGTTTAGTTTTAGGAAGCCATATTTTCTTGGGTTCCTTGTCCTTGGAAACTGGTTTGACTCTGTCCTTTCTAACCCAGATTTGTTTTACATTGGTCTTCTTTGTTTTATCATGTTTTCCATTGTTAGACCAATTGTGTGTGTGACCCTTCTGATAAAGGGCATTGTGAACATGAGACTGATTTCTTTTATCATGTTTTTGCTTAGTCCAACAAGTATTAATAACATGACCATTCTTACCACAGTAGGTACATACGTGCATGTCCTTTGCAAACCCGTACTTACCTCTCTTGAATTCAGAAATCCAAGTCTCATCTCTTCCCAACTTTGGTGGCTGTTGGGAACTGGTTCCAGAATACCCTAATCCAAACCTCTGAGGATTACCAGGTTGTGAGGTCAGAATGTTTAAAGTACTCTGAGCATCGAGCAACCTGTTCATCTGTCTCAAGCAGTCACTCAAATCTTGTTCCTTGGTTTCAAGTTTCTTAAGTTGAGCTTCATTAAATTCTGCAGATTTGACAAGATCCAACTTTGCCTTATGATGTTAATCCTTGAGTTTTGAAACCAGTTCTGGATCTAGTTCAGACATGGTCGCAATGTTCTTGCCTTTTCTTAGTTCTATAATTCGGATTGAAGATCACAGATCTTACCCTCATATTCCAAACATAAGTCTTCAACATTAACACTAGGACCACTTGTGCTAGCAAAAGAAGCTTTCAAATCCACATACTCATTGAACAATTCTTCCACATCATCAATCAGATAATTATGAGCCAAAATTAAATCAGAATGTTCTAAAGTAAGGCTTCTGTTTGAGAATACTAATCAATTTATACCTTCAACTTCAGCCTCCTTGAGTTTACTAAATCCTCTATCATTATTTTGATAAAAATCAGTTTTTGAAAAATCTGATTGAGGTCTTAGCATCTCAAGCTCAATGTTCTTCTGATCCAAACTTATTTCAAGCTCTGAAATTTTTTCTTTCAGTTCTGTACAAATAAGTTCAAGTTCAGCAGAACGGCTTTCACTTAGGTCTAAGTTTCGAGTTACCTCTTTCAACTTCTTTTTGTTAGCTTTATAAGCAGCATTACCTTTATCATTTTGTTCAATATCAGAATCAATAAAACCTTTGCAATATCTCATTTGTTCTTGCATATTAGAAATAGTTACCTGTTCTTCATCGAAAAAGCTACTTCCTGCCATGAGACACATGTGTTATTTCTTTCCTAAATGGTCTGCTTCTGGTCTATGTCTCCAATCAGAGCAGTCACACACATTAGGGCTTCATCTTCCTCGCTTTCACCACCTGAATCAGAATCACCCCAGGCGGCTAGCATAGCCCTCTAGTCATTTTCTTCTCTCTCTGTCCTCCTTTATAATTCTTACATGCTGGACAATCCTTGATCATGTGTCCAGTTTCTCCACATTTGAAGCAACTAGTGCTAGAACTGGTCTTCTTCGAATTGCCCTTGTTCTTCCAAGACTTCCCCTTGAACTGCGTTCTGAGACTCCTCTCAAACCATTTAGCCATGAGTCCAATCTCATCAAGATCTTCATCATTTTCCTCACCCTTCAAAGCTAACCCACGACTTTTGGTTGTGCTTTCCTCCTTGAATTCACCAACATCTCATGAGTCATTAATGACCCAATAAGTTGTTCTATGGACAAGGTCGTTAGATCCTTAGCCTCCTGAATAGCAGTCACCTTGGGCAGCCATTTACCTGTCAAACTTCTCAAGATCTTTCTCACCAAATCTTCATTAGTAAAGTTCTTTCCAAGAGATTTAAGTTCATTGATAATTGCATGAAACGAGTAAACATATCTCTTATATTTTCATCTCGGTTCATATCAAAAGTTTCATATTTAGACATAAGCATATCAACTTTAGATCTCCTGACTTCACTAGTGCCTTCATAGGCTAATTCTAGGTTTCCCATATTTCCTTAGCAGTAGAGCATGCTAAGATACGACTTACCTCATTATCAGCAATACCTTGTTGAAGTAGAGACGTGGCCTTTGCATTCTTCTCGAGAGTCTTCAGATCTGTAGTAAGTAGTGTACTCACTCTCCTTCTTCTCTGTTCCATCTGAATTGTTAGCCACCTTCTTTGGTCCATTCTTGATGATCATCCAGCACTCATAGTCTGTGCCAATGATTAGATTTCTCATGCAATTTTTCCACCAAGGATAGTTGGTTCCATTGAACTTTGGCAGCCTTGATCCTCCGGGTCCACTGGTCATTTCTTGAGTAGTCATTATGTCCTCGTTACCCTTTCAAGAAGTTAGGCTCTGATACCAATTGTAAGTGCAAGTGACACTCAAGAGGGGGGGTGAATTGAGTGTTTGTCCGAATGTTGAACTTTTTCGATATATAAGAAAATAAAGAACAGTTCTCTAGCGACGGAAATAAAAGCAATGAATAAACAAGACAAGGATTTAAACGAGGTTCGACTTCTAATAAGTCTACGTCCTCCACTCACTCAATCTTTTATTAATCAACTCGGAATTACACTCAATCACTTATGCACCTATGCACAAGATGATTCCCCAATTTCCACCTATGAAAGTTCGACTCAACCACCAACTATGATGGTTCAAATGAAGTTGATCCCTGATCAACTTACCAAACAAACTGAACTCACAGAATGCTCAAATATAACCAGTTTTTCTGTCAAAACCAAATAGCTTTACACGCTTAGATAGAGACTAATTTAAGATCTATGTGGTTTTCGGGTTTATGCTTAGATTTGAGAGTTCAAGAGATGAAGTGCTTTTGCTTTGAGTTTCTGAAAATATGCGTGCAAAAGCTTAAGTTTGTGTGCTAGCAAAACTCCTTAAATAAGCCTTTGGTAAGTAAATGTTTACAGATATTATGAGAGTATATTTTCCTCGAAATATGGAAATTATTCCAAGGAAAATATACTCAGTATAATATCATATAACACACTCCATAATTAGGAAATCTTGCTTAAAGAACAAACCATGCATCCGTGTATTTTGAAAATCAATTTTGCGCGGAAAGTAAACTTTCCTATAATACGAATGCATGAAGTAAAACCTTGAGGACTGGTTCAGATCTGTTCCCAGACTGTTTCAATCAACCAAGTTTTACTTCTTGTTGTGTATGACAAGTAACCGAGGTTTCTTGTCAACCACAACTAGCTCATCTCTTTAATTTCAAACCTTTATAGTGCATCCAAACCTTTATACCACTTACATTGCGTCTAAGACTTAAATGTTACAACTTGATCTTGGTCTTCATGCAATTCTTCAAGACTTGGCTTCACTAGCTTCGTCTTTCTATCCATTGAACTCGTACTTTGGCACCTACACATGTAAACAAAAACATGCATGCAATATAATGGTTCAATGTGGTTTGTCATCATTCAAAACTCAAAACAGGGAACTTAACAGGTTGGGCATGGTGAGCAGGGGAGGTATATAGGAAGCTCTAGAGTAAAGAATGATGTATATGAAGAAAACAAGGATATTGTAAGAACAATAAAGAAACAGTTCTCTAGCAGCGGACATAAAAGCAATGAATAAACAACACAAGGATTTAACGAGGTTGGACTTCAAATAAGTCTACGTCCACCAACTATGATGGTTCAAATGAAATTGATCCCTGATCAACTTCCCCAGCAACTTGAACTCACAGGATGCTCAAATACAACAAGTTTTTCTCTCACGAGCAAAACAACCTAATATGCTTAGAATGAGAGTAGTTTAAGATCTGTGTGGTATTAGGGTTTATGCTAAAGTTTGAATCCTTGAGAGAGAGAATACTTTGGCTTCAAAGAATACTCAAAAATCTCGTGCAAAAGCTTGATGTTTGTATGTTAGCAAAAAACCTCAAATAAGCCTTTGGTAAGTAAATATTACATGATATTATGTGAGTATACTTTCCTCGGAAGTATGAAAATAATTCCGAGGAAAATATACTCAGTATAATATCATATAACACACTTACCATATTTAAGAAATCTTGCTCACATATCAAACCATGCATCCGTCTATTTTGAAAATCAATTTTACGCGGAAAGAGAACTTTCTAAAATACGAATGCATGAAGTAAATCTTAGAGGACTGGTTCAGATCTGTTCCCAGATTGTTCCAATCAACCAAGTTTTACTTGTAGTTGTGTATGACAAGTATCCGATGTTTCTTGTCATCCACAACTACCTCATCTCTCTAGTTTCAAACCTTTATAGTGCATTAAAACCTTTATACCACTTACATTGCATCTAAGACCTAAAAGCTACAACTTGATCTTGGTCTTCATGCAATTCTTCAAGACTTAGCCTCACTAGCTTCGTCTTTCTATCCATTGAACTCGTACTTTGGCACCTACACATGTAAACAAAAACATGCATGCAATATAATAGTTCAATGTGGTTTGTCGTCATTCAAAACTCAAAATAGGGAACATAACAAATTCCCCCTTTTTTATGATGACAAATCCTGAAGTTCCCCGTGCAAATAATATCATTAGTTTTGGGGACTTTTTCAAACAAATTGAATCCTTAAGATAAGAACTCAAAGTACTGGTCTCCTACTGTTCCTGCAGATTAAGCATCATTTACAAGTACACCAGTTCACAACTAACTGACAGCAGTTTGAGAAAGAGTTTGTAAGTACCATAGGCAAATATTGATTAGACTAAGAGCTCTTAGACTTAAACATGCATTCGCAAGAAGAACATCCGTTGTGTTCAGACTAATTTCTAAGTCATTAGGGTGAAAAGAAGTAAAGTGCTTTGAATACACTTACTTCCAGACCAAGTCTAGTCTGCCACCTCTAACAAGGCATTCAGCCTTGTTCTAGTTGCTGCAACACAAACAGTTTATAGCACCAAATCTACTTCCTCCTAAGATTAGGTGGAAAAGATCACAGAACTTTGCACCTGCTTCCCCCTTTTGGCATCATCAAAATAAATCAAGGGTACAATCAAAGGAACATAATATAAACTAATTCAAGCCAAATAGGCAGCTTAAACAACATTTTAGGGATGCTGATGCTACCAAAGTTCCTGCAGAGTACCAAAAGCTACTTGTCCTAATTAAGAGTTATTGCAGACCAGTAGTAGACCAAATTACAGAAGATCAATTGTTTTTGTAATTTGGGAAGGGGGGTAACCAGATAGAAAGTTTAAGAAAAGAGGGGTTAGCAGCAAAAGATAGTAAGAAGAAAAGAGAATAAATCAATCAGCTCTTGGGTCATTTTCAGTCCCATCATCTTCTTCCTCCTCAAGGTTCTCTGAAGCATCTTCTTCATGTTCTTCCTCCTCCTTTTCTTCTTGCTCTTCCTCCTCCTCTTCTGCCTCCTCCTCTTCATCATCTTCATCACCAGCAGCATGGGATGACTCATCCTTTTCCTTAGAATCCTCTCTACCCTGAATACCAGCCTTGTCAAGCAGAACCTCAACTCTCTTGTAGGATTCCTGAAGAGCAGTGTAGAGCTGAGTAACACTATTCAGCATATTCTGCATCATCTGATTCTGGTCACTCAACTGATTCACCAAGGCATAAGTAGCCTGAACTGATTCCGTACTGGTCCCTTCACCAATAGCAGCACCCTTTGCTGCACTTTTCATTTTCAGAACACCACCTGCATATGACATGCCCTTCTGACATATAATCTGATTCGTAAGGGAGACATGTGCCGTAGTCTCCCACCATACAAATTTTCCAATGAGTGAACACTAAGGTCAGCCATCCTCCATAGGGCAGTGCATGCTTGGCCTTTTCCACACATCAGATCATGTGACCCAAAATCATCGCATGGAGATTAACTGGAATATGTTCCATGAGACAGTAAATAAGAACACTATCCATCAACCGAACACTCATGCACCCTTATGCTCTGGGAATCACAATCTTTGAGGCTATAGTATGAAAGATCCCCATGATTGGCTCCCTTAGATGGCTAATGGTATACCCCTGCTTAGGGTCAGGAGGACCAGTGAACAACCTGGTCTGGATCTGTTCTGCTGTGAGGCCTTTAACTGTGGGCCAGTTCTCCCTTGAGTACTCATCCAGTCCCTTGTATGGGACTTTGAGAATTTCAGCCAGGCTCTTCTCAGATAAATGAATGGGAGTGCCCTTAACAAAAGTAAAGTAGGATCCATCGTCATTAGTATGCAGGTGTTCATAAAATTCCTCAACGAAAGGCATAAAGACATCAAGTTCTTTGGCAAACAAGACAGACCATTTCTGAAAATCTAGGGCTTCCTTAACCTCATGCAACAATTTCTGATTAACCCAACTCTTTGCAACAGAAAAACCAACCAGTATAGACCTATCCCTCAAATCATACAAAGGCGCAGGAGTAATAAACTTACTTTTCTTGGGTTTAGAACCCTCAACAGCAGCAACAGCAGTAACATACACCTTCCTCTTTTTGTCAGCAGGGAACTGGCCTGATTCTGGTTCCTGCTCCATGATCTCCTTGCCTTTTGAAGATTCAGCACCCGTCCTAGCAATCGTCTTTATCCTAGGGCCCTTGCTAGCACCAGCCTTAACCGTCTCCTTTTTAGGAACTTCCGCCTCAACATCAGCATCTGCTTTCTTCTTTGATTTATCCACTGGTTGGGGTGCAATTGTAGGGGGAGAAGTTTTGGTCTTGGTGGTTTTGATTGATGGTTTAGTAGGAATGGGTTTGGAAATCGGTTTCACAACAGACTTAACCGCTTTGGATGACGGTTTCTGGGCAACAACCTTCTTTGCCTTTTCAACGATTACAACCTCCTCCTTCTCAACTTCTTCTTCCTCCATCTCCTGATTCTCCGGTTCAGACATATCCACCGGCTCCGACTCCTTGTCAGATTCTGACTCCTCCAACTTTTCCGACTCCTCTGGCTTAGACTCCTCAACCGGTTTTGGTGAGAGAGCCTTTGATTTTGGTGTGACTGGCTTTTTGGGAGTGGTGGTTTTGGGTTTTTTTGGCAGTTGATTTTGAAGTAACCGCTTTTGTGGTGGTAGATTTTGTGGTGATTTTTGGTGTTGTTGATTTTGTAGTGGTGGATTTTGCAGTTGCTGGCTTCTTTGAAGACCTCCGTATCAGAGAAACTTCTTCCTCTTCTTCATCCTCTTCCTCTACAATCGGATCAACCACTTCCTTTGCTTGCTTCGTTTCAATTTCAGGAGATTCTTCAACCTCCTTTTCGACCAACCTTGAACTCCTTCTTTTTGACATGATGAGACTGAATTTACTCTGTTGTGAGCACTTGAGAACAAGAAAAGAAAACTTGAACAATTTGTGTTTCAAGAATTCGAGAAAGAAAGGAGTAGAAGAAAGTAGGGTTTGATCGAAAGAAAGTACGCAACTAAAGAAAACAAAATCAGGAAAATATGTGATCAAAGATAATGAGAGAAAAATAAGGAAAGTATGATCACATGCAAGAATATATATAAGATGGTAAGAGAGAAAAAAAAATCAAACGGATATATCCGTTCTTCGCAAACTACAGTTGCCTTAATTACAACCGTCACTTCATTTATTTTCCTAATTTGAAATTTGAAAAATAAACCAAGTATTCAGAGAATAACCGCCTCAAGAATCTGGTCCCCAAGTGGTCTACAACTGGTCTGTACCAACTTACCTTTTTAAGACTTAAGCTTAAGTATCCAAGTACTAAGATGATCAGTTCAGCATCGCATAAGAACTTTGTAAGCGCTAAAAAGCCAAAAAAAAAATATACAAAAGAAAAA
The DNA here is from genome assembly GCF_026745355.1 of Beta vulgaris subsp. vulgaris. Lineage (NCBI taxonomy): Eukaryota > Viridiplantae > Streptophyta > Magnoliopsida > Caryophyllales > Amaranthaceae > Beta > Beta vulgaris. The sequence continues at coordinate 29,176,165 of NC_079202.1, read as the reverse complement.
GAAATATATACACAAAAGACATCATTTGACTAGCCAAAGGGACAAGTCAAGACCTAAGAGCTCATTGTCTAATCTTAATCATACCCAACAAGGTACGAAGCTTGATGAGCACTTCTCTCCTCAAAGGTTTTGTAAATATGTCAGCTAATTGATCTTCAGACCTACAAAACTCCAACTCAACATAACCTTTTTCAACATTGTCCCTTAGAAAATGATGCCTAATCTCAATATGCTTGGTTTTAGAATGCTGGACAGGATTTTTCGAAATATTGATTGCACTTGTGTTATCACATAAAATCGGAACACTTCCGAAACAGACCCCAAAATCCTTTAGTTGTGACTTTATCCACAAGAGTTCAGCACAGCACAAAGCAGCAGCAATGTACTCAGACTCAGCTGTGGATAGAGCTACAAAATTTTGTTTCTTAGATCCCCATGAAATGAGACAAGAACCTAAGAAGTGGGCCATTCCAGAAGTACTCTTCCTGTCCACAATAAAACCAGCAAAGTCAGTATCAGTGTATCCAATGAGGCTCATGCTGCTGCCCTTTGGATACCACAAATACAAATCAACAGTACCATTGAGATATCTAAGAATCCTTTTAACAGCCTTTATGTGAGATTCTTTAGGGTTGCTTTAAAATCTCGCATACAACCCTACTAAAAACACTATATCTGGCCTATTGGCTGTTAAGTAGAGCAATGAGCCAATCATACCTCTGTATAGCGTACCCTCAACATCCTTTCCCTTCTCATCAAGGCTCAATTTTGTAGAAGTTGGAATATGTGTTTCATAGGACTTGCTATCTTGCAGACCATACCTCTTCAGGAGCTCCTTGAGGTATTTATGTTGATGGATCATGATTCCATCTTTGGTTTGCTTGATTTGAAGACCAAGGAAGAATCCAAGCTCTCCCATCATACTCATCTCATATTCGCTCTTCATCAAATCTGCAAACTCTTTACATAAATCAGGATTAGTAGCTCCAAATAAAATATCATCAACATATATTTGGACCACTAACAGATCTGTTCCCCTTTCTTTTAGGAATAGTGTCTTGTCAACTGATCCTTTCTTATAACCATTTTCTAACAGAAAACTGGAAAGTCTCTCATACCAAGCTCTAGGAGCTTGTTTGAGACGATAGAGAGCTTTATCGAGTTTAAAAACATGATTTGGCAAATCACTATCCCCAAAGCCAGGGGGCTGCTTTACATAAACATCTTCTTTCAAATAGCCATTAAGAAAGGTTGTCTTAACGTCCATTTGAAAGAGTTTAAAATTCATTTGAGCAGCAAATGCAATTAATATCCTAATAGCTTCAAGCCTGACTACTGGAGCAAAGCTTTCATCATAATCAATTCCTTCCTGTTGATTAAACCCTTGAACCACTAGCCTAGCTTTGTTTCTGACTATAATTCCTGAATCATCCAATTTGTTCCTGAATACCCATTTAGTTCCAGTAACAGACATGTTCTCCGTCCTGGGTTCAAGATGTCATACTTGATTTCTCTCAAACTGATTGAGTTCATCTTGCATGGGTAAAACCCAATCTGGATCCGTTAAAGCAACCGTATAGTCAGTAGGTTCAACATTTGATAAGAAGGAATAGAATGCACAAAAGTTTTGCAAAGTAGAATTCCTTGTCTACACCCCCTGTTAATGTCACTAATGATTAGATTTGTGGGGTTGAGAGACTTGTACTTATAAGATTTGTTCATATCAATGTTTTCATTTGTGCCTTCTAATGTTGAACCTGTTCCTGTACTGGTTCCCCCTGTCTCATTGTTGTTTTGAGTAGGTGAACCAGTTGCCATAGCTTTCTCATCTGCATCATCTTCATGTGGATGAGCATCTGAGTCACTATCTCCTTCCCTTACCTCTTGAGCTACCTGATTCTGTGCTGGACCAGATTCTTCGTCTCTATGAGAGTTGTGTGGTGAGCCTGTGTAATCCCCCACATTTTTAAAGAATTTTCATAAATATATTAAAATATTTATGTAGTTATATTTAAATCCAAATGAGTTTGGAAAATGATTTGACTTTTAAAAAGGGTTGACTATTTTTAAAAGTCAACTAAAAATATTTTCATAGCTTAATAAAATTGAAAATGTTTTAATTAAGCATGTCTTAATAAAAGTTTAAATATTAATGTATAATGAAAAAGAAGTTTAATGGAATCGAAACTCCTAAAAAGATAAAAAGGAAAAGAGTCTTGTTGATGATTAAAGTCCTAAATTGATCATCTTATTAGTCATCAAATCTTTTAAATCTTATCTCCTTTCCTAAACCTAAAAGGATTAGCCTTTATGTAAATATCCTAAAACCCAATTATTTTATCCCACACAATTATTTTATAAACCTCACGCCATCCACTTCCTCCTTCGACATTTTTTTCTCCCTCCTCTTCCTTTGTGCCGTGAGTTCCATATTTCTCCCAAAGATCGTTTCTTCTTCGCTAAGTAACGTTTCTTGTTGAATAAGAAACGTCACAAATATTTTCTTGAGCCAAGATCTTTGCTGCCGCCGCCCTTGCTGCTATCACAAGCTTCCAGCGCCTTTTTCCTCCTCCTTGTTGTGGTTGTTTTCTTTTCTTCTTCTCTAAGATTCCATTAAAGTATTAGTTTTTACATTATTTTATTGTTATTAGCATGTTTATGATTTAAATTATTATTTTATATGAAGAATATATTTTCGGTTTTCATATGTATAAAAGTAATAATTTCAGATTTATTATTTTCAGTTTTTATTATGAAAGATATAGTTTTTAGGGTTTTTAATCACTAGAAACTATATTTAAAGTATAAATATGAGTTTTGATTAGAATATGACTTTTATATGCATTATATATATTTTCAGAAGATTTATAAATTTTTATAAGTGCTGGAATTTCAGAAAGTATGTATTTTAAGGGTTTTTAATGATTTTTGATCACTAGAATAGTTGTACTATACTAGGGATTAAAAATAACGAAAGTTTAATGCATAAAAACGATTTTTAAGACGTTTAAAAGGGTTTCGGACATTTTTAAAGTTGCTGTAAATTTTAAGTTCAAAGTATTTATTTTATTATTTTATTTTCTAGGCGGAGAATTCATAGTAGGAACTTTTAGAGCGAAAAGTGGCCTACCGATTCGTTTACACAAGGTACGTGCATAGTTTACGTCTTTATGATTTAGAACATGCCTTAGGGATGTTTTATTTATTAGTATCATGTATAGGACTATGTTGTTCGTATATATGATTACTGGAATTGTTTTACATGATATTTTGCCTATGTGCTATATGTAAACTAGAAGTAGTTATGAGTATGTATGTTTGTATGGAAGTTTGATGCAAGCAGATAAGTTCAGTTCATGTATTAATTCGTGAGTGAATTAATGTAAGTAAGTTGAATCATGTGTTACATAGATTCATGAGTATTTATTTATCTTGTAAGAACCGTGGATCTTATTTGTAAATATGAGTATACCTATATAAAGTACAATTTACTGTTGGCTAGGTTCAACAGGCAAGTTAGTAAAGAATAAAAGAAGTTAAAGGAGTCTTGAATGATAAGTTGTGAACATTGTTAATTCTAAGATAAAAGGAGTTTTGTGATGTTTATGTGATTATTAGTTATGTGTTAGTGCTTGGTTGGTGTAACACAAGTATTAAAATGAATGCAACGTAAAGTGAAACGAGAGTAGGTTATAGACTTTAGACTGGTGCACGTCTAGAGTTGGACACTAAGGGTTGGGATACGTAGTCCGCCGTGATATGTATTTTGCTAGGATTGGATTGATCACCTTTCCTCTTTAGCTCAAAGGTTCCTCGATATCGCAGGTCAATTGGAATATGTGGTAGCTCCCTATCTCCTACTTCAGTATAGACAACTCTTCCCTTACTATTCCATTTAAAGAAGAAATAAAGTTTAGAGTCTAGTGCAGTAAGAGTCATCTGCAGTTGTTATTAGTATATTATTTATCCTGCAAGTATATTTTAGTATCATGTTAGCTATGTATACCTGATATGTATACTCAGCTTGTGATTACGTGTTGTCTGTTTGTATCATGTTTACTATTGATCCTTTGGTGATCCTTGGGGACGAGTCAAGACAGCATTGACATTACAGGTTCGAAGATGCATACCATTGGGGAATATTGAATGGAGAGGCTTTTGTGACATTATTACTATTTAAGTTGTTTCTAGGAGTTTATCTTTTCAGACAATAGTTTAAGTTGGTGTGTTTAGTTTTAACATTGACATTTGGTTTCATAAGTTTAATAAAGTTGATTTTTATTTTGATAAGTTTTCCGCTGCAATATTCTGAGTAAGCCGAAACGTTATCACACGGGCGATAATGCCTGGGTAATTCTCTAGATTTGTTATAAAAGTATTTTCTAAAAAGAGAGAATTATCGGGGTGTTACAGCCTGGTTCAGCAACTTCTCCATCCTTAGCTCCTTTAATCAAACCTTTGCTATTGTCTCCAAATGTGACACTTCCTCCTTCATAGGCTACGAGTGAGAGAAATTGACTTTTATCTCCTGACATGTGTCTTGAGCAACCACTGTCCAAATACCAGTATGGTTTTGCTGTCACTCTAACCTGCATAAACAAATCAAGCTTTAGTTTTAGGAACCTAAATTTTCCTGGGTTCCTTATATTTGGAAACTGGTTTGACTCTGTCCTTTCTAACCCAGATTTGTTTTGCATTGGTCTTCTTAGTTTTATCATGTGACCCTTCTGATATCCAACAAGTATTAACAACATGACCATTCTTACCGCAGTAGGTACACACGTGCATATCCTTTGCAAACACGTACTTACCTCTATTGAATTCAGAAATCCAAGTCTCATCTCTTCCCAACTTTGGTGGCTGTTGGGAGCTGGTTCCAGAGTACCCTAATCCAAACCTCTAAGGATTACCAGGTTGTGAGGTCAGAATGTTTAAGGTACTCTGAGCATCGAGCAGCCTGTTCATCTGTCTTAAGCAATCACTCAAATCCTGTTCCTTGGTTTCAAGTTTCTTAAGTTGAGCTTCATTAAATTCTGCAGCAATGGCAAGATCCAACTTTGCCCTATGGAGCTCATCCTTAAGTTTTGAAACTAGATCAGGATCTGTTTCAGAAATGGTCGCAATGTTCTTGCCTTTTCTTAGTTCGTATATTTCGGATTGAAGATCACAGATCTTACCCTCATATTCCAAACATAAGTCTTCAACATTAACACTAGGACCACTTGTGCTAGCAAAAGAAGCTTTCAAATCCACATACTTATTGAATAATTCTTCCACATCATCAATCAGATAATTATGAGCCATAGTTAAAGCAAAATGTTCTAAAGTAGAGCTTTTCTGTTTGAGTAACTCGAAGTTTATACCTTCAACTTCAGCCTCCTTGAGTTTAGTAAATCCTCTATCAATGTTTTGATAAAAATAAGTTTTTGAAAAATCTGATTGAGGTCTTAGCATCTCAAGCTCAATATTCTTCTGATCCAAACTTATTTCAAGCTCTGAATTTTTTTCTTTCAGTTCTGTACAAATAAGTTCACGCTTAGCAGACCGGCTCTCACTTAGGTCTAAGTTTCGAGTCACTTCTCTCAACTTCTTTTTGTTAGCTTTATAAGCAGCATTACCTTTAGCATCTTGTTCTATAGCAGAATCAATAAAACCCAGTAACTCATCTCTATCACAATATCTCATTTGTTCTTGCATATAAGAAATAGTTACTTATTCCTTGTCGGAGGAGCTGCTTCCTGCCATGAGACATATGTGTCCTCTCTTTTCTCGACTGGTCTGCTTCTGGTCTATATCTCCAATCAGAGCAGTCACACACATTAGGGATTCATCTTCCTTGCTCTCACCACCTGAATCAGAATCTCCCCAGGCGGCTAGCATAGCCCTCTTAGTCATTTTCTTTTCTCTCTGTCCTCCTTTATCATTTATCCAGGCTGGACAATCCTTGATCATGTGTCCAGTTTCTCCACATTTGAAGCAACCAGTGCTGGAACTAGTCTTCTTCAAGTTGCCCTTGTTCTTCCAAGACTTCCCCTTGAACTGCATTCTGAGACTCCTCTCAAACCTCTTTGCCATAAGACCAATATCATCAAGATCTTCATCATTTTCCTCACCCTTCAAAGCTAACCCACGACTTTTGGTTGTGCTTTCCTCCTTTGATGCCACCAACATTTCATGAGTCATTAATGACCCAATAAGTTATTCTATGGACAAGGTCGTTAGATCCTTAGCCTCCTGAATAGCAGTCACCTTGGGCAGCCATTTACCTGTCAAACTTCTCAATATCTTTCTCACCAAGTCTTCATTAGTAAAGTTCTTTCCAAGAGATTTAAGTTCTATGATAATTGACATGAAACGAGTGAAACATACTCTTTATTTTCGTCACGGTTCATATCAAAAGTTTCATATTTAGACATAAGCATATCAACTTTAGATCTCCTAACTTCACTAGTGCCTTCATAGGCTAATTCTAGGGTTTCCCATATTTCCTTAGCAGTAGAGCAAGCTAAAATACGGCTTACCTCATTATCAGCAATACCTTGTTGAAGTAATGACATGGCCTTTGCATTTTTCTCCAGAGTCTTCAGATCTGTAGTAGTGTACTCACTCTCCTTCTTCTCTATTCCATCTGAATTGTTAGCCACCTTCTTTGGTCCATTCATGATGATCATCCAGCACTCATAGTCTGTGCCAATGATCAGATTCCTCATGTAATTTTTCCACCAGGGATAATTGATTCCATTGAACTTTGGCAACCTTGATCCTCCGGGTCCACTGGTCGTTTCTTGAGTAGTCATTTTCTTCCTTCTCTAGGTGTTACCCTTTCAAGAAGTTAGGCTCTCATACCAATTGTAAGTGCAAGAGACACTCAAGAGGGGGGGGTGAATTAAGTGTTTGTCCGAATGTTGCAACTTTTCGATTATTGTAAGGCTCTGATACCAATTGTTAGTGCAAGTAACAGTTCTCTAGCAGCGGAAATAAAAGCAATGAATAAACAACACAAGGATTTAACGAGGTTCGACTTCAAATAAGTCTACGTCCTCCACTCACTCACTCTTTTATTAATCAACTCAGAAGAACAAAAGAATTACGTACACTCAATCACTTATGCACCTATGCACAAGATGATTCCCCAACTTCCACCTATGGATGTTCGACTCAACCACCAACTATGATGGTTCAAATGAAATTGATCCCTGATCAACTTCCCCAGTAGCCTGAACTCACAGGATGCTCAAATACAACAAGTTTTTCTCTCACGAGCAAAACAACCTAATATGCTTAGAATGAGAGTAGTTTAAGATCTGTGTGGTATTAGGGTTTATGCTAAAGCTTGAATCCTTGAGAGAGAGAATACTTTTGCTTCAAAGAATACTCAAAAATCTCGTGCAAAAGCTTGATGTTTGTTTATGTTAGCAAAAAACCTTAAATAAGCCTTTGGTAAGTAAATATTACATGAAATTATGTGAGTATACTTTCCTCAGAATTATCAAAATAATTCCAAGGAAAATATACTCAGTATAATATCATATATGTTTTTTTCACCAAATACCCCCGACAAATCAAAAAATTCACCATATACCCTCAATGTTTCAGAAATGCACCGTATACCCTTGAGTTTTCGAAAACGCGCACCAGATACCCTTTTGCCTAACTGCCGTTAACCCACAGTTAGCTTTATTTACAATTTTGCCATCATTAACCCTAATCCTAATCAAACCTAACCTAATCTAACCCTAATCCTACCCCTAAACCCTCCCCCTTACCCTAACCCTACCCCTTGGTAGCCCCCACCCCACCCCCTCCCCTCCACTACCCCAGCCTCTACCCCTCCCTCTCCCCCACCGTCGATGTTTGGCCGGCCTCCCCACCGTCGATGTTTGGCCGACCTCCCCCACCCCCACCGCACCGTCGCTGCGCGTGCCGGCCACCCCCTCCTCTCCCTACGCGTCTGTTCGCCACCCCTCACCCTCCTTCTTCGTTCTGCGTCGGAGTCCTCCCACCTCCTCTTCGTTCTTCGTCGGAGTCCCGCACCCCCTCTTCGTTCTGCGCCGGAATCCCCCCACCCCTCTTCGTTCTTCGCCGGAGCCCCCCCCCTCTTTGTTCTACTGCACCGGAGTCCCCCACCCCTCTTCGTTCTTCGCTGGAGTCCCCCCCCCTCTTCGTTCTGCACCGGAGTCCCCCACCCCTCTTCATTCACCGTTGACTCCCCCGCCCCTGTGCGAAAATCCGACTACCATGTGGTGAAATCTAACCCAGCCCCCGCGAAAATCCCCCACCTTGCGCGAAAAACCGATAACCCTCGCGAACCGACCACCCTGCGCGAACCAACCGCCCTGCGTAAATCGACTACCCTGCGCGAAGAGTTGATGTGATGGTCAACGAAGAGGGGGAGGGGGAGAGGGAAGGATGCTGTCGGGGAGGAAGGGATGTCGGCGGTGGAAGGGAGGGGGATGCGACAGTGGAGGGGGAGGGGTGGGGCTGGGGTGGGAGTTGGGCCTTGGGTTGAGGGGTGTTGGGCTGGGTTAGGGTTAGGGTTTGGGGTAAGGGTAAGGGTTAGATTAGGGTTAGGATTAAGGTTAGATTAGAATTAGGATTTAGGGCTAATAATGGCAAAATCGTAAATAAAACTAACGGCGACTTAACGTCCGTTAGAAAATGGGTATATGGTGCACAGTTTTGAAAAGTCAAGGGTATATGGTGAATATCTGAAACATTGAGGGTATATGGTGAAATAACTGTATCATATAACACACTTACCATATTTAAGAAATCTTTCTCACATATAAAACCATGCATCCGTGTATTTTGAAAATCAATTTTACGCGGAAAGAGAACTTTCCTAAAATACGAATGCATGAAGTAAATCTTAGAGGACTGGTTCAAATCTGTTCCCAGATTGTTCCAATCAACCAAGTTTACTTGTAGTTGTGTATGACAAGTATCCGATGTTTCTTGTCATCCACAATTACCTCATCTCTCTAGTTTCAAACCTTAATAGTGCATTAAAACCTTTATACCACTTACATTGCATCTAAGACCTAAAAGCTACAACTTGATCTTGGTCTTCATGCAATTCTTCAAGACTTGGCTTCACTAGCTTCGTCTTTCTATCCATTAAACTCGTACTTTGGCACCTACACATGTAAACAAAAACATGCATGCAATATAATAGTTCAATGTGGTTTGTCATCATTCAAAACTCAAAATAGGGAACGTAACATAGACGACCTCGTATTTTTGAGTCTATGTCTCAGGCTGCTGAAAAGCCGTTATATCCAGGTTGTACAAAGTACACCAAACTTTCCGCGGTGGTAACACTATTCAACATTAAGTCGAACGTTGGTTGGATGGACTGTAGTTTTACATCGTTGTTGGAAGTTTTAGCTGATATGCTCCCTGATAGAAATGAACTACCAAAGTCGTACTATTATGCGAAGAAGCTGATGTGTCCTTTCGGTTTAGAGTACGAGCGGATACATGCTTGTCCTAACGATTGTGTGCTTTATCGTAATGGGTATGAGCATTTAGATGAGTGTCCACGTCGTGGATTGTCGAGGTACAAGCGTGAAGGAGCTGGAGGTAGTGAAGGACCACCAGCTAAGGTGTTGTGGTATGTTCTCATTTAAAGGAGATGCGAAGAATTTGAGGTGGCATGCAGATCGTAGGAAGAAAGACGGTCTACTCAAGCATCCGGCTGATTCGCCTGAGTGGAAAACTATCAACAGGGTGCATAAGGCATTTGGTAATGAGGATAGGAATCTGAGGCTTGGATTATGTACGGATGGCATGAACCCTTTTGGCAATCTCAGTTCGCAGCATAGTACATGGCCAATAGTTTTAGTGGTTTATAACTTGCCTTCTTGGTTGTGCATGAAACGCAAGTACATGATGCTGTTGCTTCTTATATCAGGGCCCAAATAACCTGGAAATGACATAGATGCATACCTCCAGCCGCTTGTTGAAGATTTACAAAAGATGTGGAACGAAGGAATGTTAGTATTTGATGCATATGCTAATGAGATGTTCACTCTGCGTGCCATGCTTTTTTGTACTATGAACGATTATCCAGCTTATGGGAACTTTTTTGGGTATAAGATTAAAGGAAAATAACCCTGGCCGATTTGTTTAGATGACATGAAATCTACACACTTTAAGTCTGCAAACATGTGTATATGCGCACACGAAGGCTCCTCAGCCGCGACCAACCCTATCGGTTTAAGAAGAAGGCATTCGATGGGACAGTTGAAGAAGAAGTTGCTCATAGACCATTAACTGGTACTGAAGTTTATAATCAGGTGAAGGGCATTGAAACAGTCTTTGGTAAACCCGCTAGTGAGGTTGATCGACCTACAAGATTATGGAAAAAGCAGTCCATTTTTTGGAAATTCCTATATTGGAAAGATCTAAAGGTTAGACATTGTTTGGATGTCATGCACACAGAGAAGAATGTTTGTGAAGCTAATCTCGCGACACTTATGAATATTCTGGGCATGACAAAAGATGTTAAGGCGTCACGACTTTACTTGGAAAAACAGGGGATTCAACAAGAGTTGTAGGATCAGAAAAGGGACAGAAGGAAGAAGAAAATAGTGGATAAAAGGGTTGATGATGAAACTCAGAAAAGTAAAAAGAAGGTGGAGGATTCGGAGATGAATTATTTACCACCAGCTTGCTACACGACGTCGCGTGCAGAGATACGAATTTTTTGCGAGTAATTGTATGGCATTAAGGTCCCAACTGGCTACTCATCGAATATGAAGCGCTTTGTTACCTTAAATAGTGAGTTGAAGTTATCGAGTATGAAATCGCACGGTTGTCATATCATGATGCAAGTATTCTTACCGATTGCAATTCGTGGGATACTTCCAAAGCATGTGAGACACACCATTATAGAACTATGTTAATTTTTTCATACAATATGTAGCAAAGTCCTAGAACCGTCGACCCTCGATTCCTTACAGGCCATAGTAGTTGAAACTCTATGCAAATTTGAGATGTATTCCCCCCCCCCATTCTTTGACATTATGGTCCATCTCATTGTCCATCTAGTTCGAGAAATTAAGCTGTGTGGCCAGTGTTTTTGAGGTGGTGCTATCCTTTTGAGAGATATATGGGAACTTTGAAAGATAAAGTTCGGAATCCTGCAAAACCAGAAGGTAGTATAATTCAAGGGTTTGGGTGAAAGATCAGGTAATTTTGTGGCTGAGTATTTTCTAGTGTTGTGATCCTGTTGGACTTCCGACATCCCGACACGGAGGGCAGACTTGAGGGCAAGGGTACAATTGGTTCAAAATTGATCACACCTTCCGAAGAAAAGCGTAAACAAGCTCACTTTTTTGTATTGCATCACTTACCAGTTGTCCATCCTTATTTAAATGAACATATGGAGGAATTACGTGTTAGCAATCCTGGAAAAGGAGTGAGGGCATTGACGCAAAGGCATAACAAGACTTTCATTGATTGGTTTCATAAACGAGTACTGAATGATTTGGATGAAAGTGTTCTTGAAACAGTCAAGTGGTTAGCATTTCGTCCTCGTGAAATTGTACGCTCTTATGAGGGTTATGATATTAATAGGTATACGTTTTGGACTGAACGTCAAGATCTGAAGTCAAGATCGCAACAAAATAGTGGTGTTTTACTTGTGGCGTCGTCTACACAATACGCAAGCTCAAAGGATAAGTCGCCTGTACATGCTGAAGCAACTATTATGGGCGAATACAAGAAATATGGGAGCTGGACTACTATACTTTTAATATTTGCCTCTTGTGTTGCAAGTGGGTTGACGATAATCAACGTTGTGTAAGAAAAGATGATCCTTGCGGATTCACTCTTGTTGACCTTAGTCGTCTACGTGAAACTGAGGAGCCATTGGTAATTGCATCAGAAGTCAAGCAAGTATTTTTGTAACTGATCCTGCTGATCGTAAGTGGTAAATTGTTGTACCTGGTAAAAGGAGTATCCTCGGCATTGGTGATGTTGATAATGAGGAAGAATATGATGCATTTAAGGACCTCCCCCTTTTTACTTATCCTGAAATTAGGGAGGAAGATGATGTGAATATGTCAAAGAACTATATGCGTGTAGATCACACGGGAGGGATACGTGTACTTGAGGATCTTAAGAAATGGCGGAAGGTCCATAAATCATGAGACATAAACTCAAGTCTGTGTAATTTCTCCAATTTGTAACTATTGTGTAGATTTTCGGGCCTATTTTCGCCTTTTCTCTCCCAAATCGTACTTATCGAGTCATTTAACACCAAATTCTCTTTGAATATGCTTATATGCGGTATAATGTAACTAGTGTGTAGAGTTATAGGATGGCATTTGTTGTTGGTTGCATTTCGGGAAAGAAAAGGCCATTTCGGGCCTATTTTGGCATTTTCGATCCCAAATCGGACTTATCGAGTCATTTAACCTTAAATTCTATTTGAACATGCTTATTGAGGTATAATGTAACTAGTGTGTAGAGTTATAGGCTTGCATTTATTGTTGGTTGCATTTCGGGAACGAAAAGGCCATTTCGGGCCTATTTTGGCCTTTTGCTCCCAAGTCCTACTTATCGAGTCATTGAACCCCAAATTCTCTTTGAACATGCTTATATGAGGTATAATGTAACTAGTGGGTAGAGTTGTAGTCATGCATTTGTTGTTGGTTGCATTTCGGGAATGAAAAGGCCATTTCGGGCCTATTTTGGCCTTCTCGCTCCCAAATCGTACTTATCGAGTCATTTAACCCTAAATTCTCTTTGAACATCATTATATGAGGTATAATGTAACTAGTGTGTAGAGTTATAGGATTGCATTTGTTGTTGGTTGTATTTCAGGAACGAAAAGGCCATTTCAGGCCTATTTTGGCGTTTTCGCTCCCAAATACTTATCGAGTCATTTAACCCCAAATTCTATTTGAACATGCTTATATGAGGTATATTGTAACTAGTGTGTAGAGTTAGAGTCAGGAATTTTTTGTTGGTTGCATTTCGGGAACGAAAAGGCCATTTCGGGCCTATTTTGGTCTTTTCGCTCCCAAAGCGTACTTATCTAGTCATTTAACCCCAAATTCTCTTTGAACATCATTATATGAGGCATAATTTAACTGTTATGTAGATTCTTAGACTTACATTTGTTATTTTTTGTATACCGGGAACATAAATTTGCTTTTAGGCCTATTTTTAGGCTTTGCACAGCCTCCCTCCCCTGCCCCACCCTGCTGCCACAATAAGAATCCGCGCTTTTAGCGTCTGAATTTACCATCCGGCCTTATCTGACGCAAATTAGCGTTCGTTTTTGTAAAATTAGCGTCCGTCTCTAAAGCGGACGCTAATTAGCGTCCGTTGTACAAGTTTACCGTCTAAAATGACGGACGATATTCATTGGTAATAAAGAAAAACACGCCCCACCTTATTTCCAACCCTATCTCTATCTATCTATCCTTATTCTTTCACCTCACATCACAACCTCCTCTTTCTTCGTCTTCTTTCTCGCTCTTCTTTTCTTCAATGCTTCGCTATATTTTTTCTCTGATTTAAAGGAGGTTCAATCGATTTCTATTTTTTTTCTCTCTCATCGTCGACAGTATTCAATGCTCCGCTATATTTTTTCTCTGATTTGAAGGAGGTTCAATCGATTTCTGAGCCAATCACCATCGCAGGTTTTTGTTTTAGGGTTAGTGATTTTTTTGGGTTTTTTATGTGGGTTGTTTCAGAACTAGTTTTTTTTTTTGTTAATTTATCAATTTTCCTTCAAAACCCCATATTTATCCTCTCTTTTCTTCGTTAATTTCGTATGTTTTTCGTTAATTTCGTATGTTTTTTTCGTTTTCCCGATTTTTATTTATCCTCTCTCTTTTTAGATTTTTGTTTCAGATCTGGTTTTTTCTTGATTTTTTCGTTGGGTTTTTGTCCTAATTATTTCTAGGTTTTTCTTCTTCTCATCAGATTTGGGGGTTTTTTGGGGATTATATATGATTTTGTGTTGAATTTTTAATTTGGTGGACTATCTGGTGTTTTGATCTGCTTACTGAAGTTGTTTCGGTGAGGTTTCGGGGATGGCGGTTTCGTCAGCGTTTCGGGGGTGTGGTGTTGGTTGGGGTTTCGGGGGGAGAGGGTTAGTCAGGGTTCATTGTTGGTTTCGGGGAAGGGGGTCGTTGGGGGTTTCGTGGGCGGGTGGGTAGGTGTTTCGATGCTGGGGTTTTCGTGCATTGGGAGTGGGTCGTGGGGATGGGTGAGGGTGGCTTGGTCGTGGGGGGTGGGTAAGGGTGGAGGTTGTGCGTGGTTATGGGTGAGGGTTAGAGGGTGGGTGGCTGTTGGTGGGGCTGGTGGTTCTGGGTGAGGGTGAGGGTGGTGGGGCTGTTGTTGGTGATGATTCTGTTAATGAATGATGATGATGCTTAAGTAAGTGATGAATGATTAATTCAGTTAGGAGGGAGAAAGTGAATAGTGATGAATAAGGATTAATTCAGTTTGAATAATAAGAATTAATGATAAGAATTTTCATGTTTGGATTACTGGGATTTTTTTATTTTAATTGAGGTTTTTTATGTCAATATCTTACTGATGTTTTATTGATTTTCTACATTTGTCTTTCTTTCTACTTTCTTGGAGAATATAAAAAACAAACATTCTTTATTGGTGCAGAAATGGAGGTCAACTTTCAACTGCAAATGCTGAGCGTAATGTTACGAGCATGTATTTGGAAAATGGTTTTCTTGATTTCTTAGACAAGGTATGTGTGACAGTTCATATGTTCTGGCTTTTTACATAGTTTTACCTAACTACCCGAGGTTGGCATTTGGAGATTTAGATATGGAAACAGGTAAAGGTGTTTAGTATCTCCATTTACTTGTTGCTGGATTGGTGGATATAGATCAAATATACCAATAACACTCGTTGTGGTGTCTATGATAGTTTGTAGCTTAGTAGTAGGATGACCTAGGGATAGTGGTTGCCTCGGTATGAGATCCACTAGCCAAATATCCTTCAACACCTACCCTCAGGCCTCAACCCCTCCCCCCCTCCCCGAAGCTCATAAAATGAAGGGGAGTAATAAATAAATAGAAAAGAGGAGAAGCGGTTATATACAGATGGACAATAGAGTTTAGTTACTTTCCTCCTATACATGTACTTGTTGTTGAATGTTGATATAGTTACGAACTTCTACTTATAGTTTAAGTTCCAATGGTTGATAAGCATAGAGTATGCATAGATCAGTATTTGTGAGCTTTGCTACCTGTAGAGTACCTAGAAGCAGCGTCACTTCTGTGTTGTCGATGTTGTGTGATCAATCGGTGTCTCTTTTGCTCCTCCAAGTAGAAATCAAATACGTCCTATGTGCATCTATATTCCCCCAGTTCAATTAGAAAGTGATATTTATAAGGTAGTGGAAACATAAACTTCAAGTAGGTGAGTCTTAAAGAGAAGATGGAACTGTGAGTAATTTTAGGGAATCTTTTTCCTATATAGCCCATGAATTGGGTGGAGAAAAATTTTCACATTTAAGATGCTAGATTATTAGAAAAAAATGGAAATCATCCTTGTGTGTATACGAGGATATCAAAACGAGAAGAGCAATGTTTACCAATGACTCCATGCTCTGAGATCTGGTACGGAGGCTGGTGAAAAGAGTTTTGTAAGTTTTGCATCCTAGGAAGCTGTTGATGCTAGTACTACCTCACCCTGTAATGTTCTTCTGAAATGACTGTTCTGCTAGGGCGTTTGTGGTGGTTGAGTGTTTTTTTGGCTAATGTCGGGATGAGCTAAATCTATACTCAACTTTGGAATGTCTGTTTTACTTCTCTTTGGTGGATGTTTTGCTCTTGAGGCTGCTTTGGTTGGGGCAAAATAGGTTCCAGATTTATTTAGTTATTCATTTAATTCTTGTTAATAATTGTGTTTTTTTCTGGTTAATTTCTTTGTTTCTGTTGATTTGCAGGGTTATGAGATTTGCGTTTGAGTTCCAGATTTGAAGTTGGTTTCGATCCAAATATCAGATTTAAAGTCCGTTTTGGTTCCAGATTTTTGTTGTGGAGTTTAAAGTGTACATGTAATTATATGAGATTTGTATTAGATTTTGTTCGAAGTATACAAGAATTTAGTTGTAGAATTATTTTTTTCACTTGTAATTACATTTATTATCAATAATAATTAAATTGATTAATTTGTTTGCCTTAATAAAAGAAGTATGGTATTTGCATCATTACATATCTTATTATATTTAATATCAATTAATTAAAAGCAAAAAGTTATTACATTTAATACTAGGAAAAAAAAAAAAAGAAAAAGTGCAAATGCGTACCAAAAACAAAAAAGAAAGTGCAAATGCGAGAAAACGATCGCTAATTAGCGACTGCCAAGGAAACGATCGCTAATTAGCGACTGCCCAGGCGGTCGCTAAATAGCATCTGTTGTCGACGGTCACTAATTAGCGACTGCCTAGGAAACGGTCGCTAAATTCGAAATATTAGACGCTAATTTTTTAGCGTCCGCTTTGCGGACGCTATTTGAAGAATTAGGGACCAAGGGTTTTGCATCAGCCATTTAGCGTCCGTTGGCTGACGGTAATATATTTAGCGTCCGATTCCGCGTTTTTAGCGTCTGATTTTTGCGGACGCTAAAGGCTGACATTCTTGTTGTGTGCCCTCCCCCACAGCCCCTCCCCTTCCCCCACTGCTGCCCTCCCCTCCCTACGCCCTGCTGCCCTCCCCACAGCCCTGCTGCCCCTCCCCACCCTGCTGCACATCCACCCCACACCACCCTGCTACCCTCCCCTCCCCACACCATCTGCTCCCCTGTTGCACACCCCCCCACTCCCCTGCACACCTTCCCACTGCCCCCGCCCCACTACCCCCTTCCCACTGCACCCCCCTCCCCTGCACACCCCACTGCACCCCAACTGCACCCACACCCACTACACCCACACTACACCCCCACTACACACCCCACTGCACACCCTACTGCACTCCCCTGCACACCCCACTACACCTACCCCCACTGCACCCCCACTGTACACCCCACTACACTCCCCTGCACTCCCCTCCCCACTGCCCACCCACTGCACCCCCTCCCCTACTGCCTTGTTGCCCCCTCTCCTCCCTGCCCCTGCACACAGCCCCCTCCCCCACTACCCCTCTGCACACCCTCCCCTCCCTCACTACTGTGCTGCACAACCCCCTCCCCGAAATGTTAATTTTTAATTTTTTTATTAATGCGTATGTTTGTACAATTTCAGGGACATGGCGGAGGTGCATACGGATACGAGTGGGGAGCACACTACCGAGGATGAGTCTTTCGATATGATAAAGGAGCGGGGTAAATTGTTACGAGCTCGCCGTGAAGAAAAAGATGCACAAAGCTCTAGGAAGTCATTGGCGACGAAAAAGGGAAAAGGAAGGGGAAAGTCACTAGGGAAACCCACCCTAATGACTTTGG
This sequence comes from Beta vulgaris subsp. vulgaris, assembly GCF_026745355.1. NCBI lineage: Eukaryota > Viridiplantae > Streptophyta > Magnoliopsida > Caryophyllales > Amaranthaceae > Beta > Beta vulgaris. The sequence goes on along the minus strand of NC_079202.1, from coordinate 29,158,735 downwards.
AGGACGATCATTTGGGGCAACATTGTGGAAAATGGCGTCAAAAGTATGCCATGCAAGTTAGGATTTTCATGCATAAGCTCTCGATTCTCCACTCTCCACTCATGGAAAGAGGTGCCCGAGACCTTGAAAAAGATGATTTAGGAAGATAGTATAGATTCTTAATTATTAAATTAAATATATGTGTAATATTTACTAATTTGTGAACTGCGTTTTTTGTAGAATCAATTCAATATCGAAGATGATGAAGCCAAAAAGAATGTGTTTCTATCCGCGGTTGCCCAGAGATTCGGAGAAAAGTAGTGGGTAAAAAGTAGAAGAACATCTACGGTGGAGAAACACAAACCGGTTATGAGGCTTCACCAGACACATCATCCGCACCCTCCAAGTTACCATATCAGATATGGAGGAATATCAAACCTGAGGAGTGGCAAGCATTTGTTGCATAAAAAACAACCCCGGAAGCTATTGTAAGAATATTTTACTAAGATTTAATACACTTAGCTCCAGTATTATTCTATAACACCATACCTAACCTTTGTTTATAATTGTGTGTTTCAGGCAACTCGGGAGAAAACTAGCGCGAGTGCAAAAGCTAGGAAGTATTATCATCATCTGGATGCTCACTCGTACGGTCAGGCGAGAGATACGTGGATGTACAGCCATTACCCCACGTTAGGGTCGACAACGGCAATGAGGACTAGCTCAACGACGATAGTTGCACAGCCTCGGCAACCAGATCGAGTCCTCGATTGGTGGTGTTCGATGCATGGGGTTGATGCAAGGGGACAAAGAGTCTTGCCTGATTTTGCAACACAACAGATAGCTAACGCCATTGTAAGTACAAATTATATGATTATATAAGGTATATATAATATAACTTGTGCGCTCACGAGCATTTCTCTCTTATCCTTGTGTAGATTGGCTTGAAGGAAAAGGAGGCAACTGGCGAGTTCACTCCTAAAGGACACATTGATGCATTGCACGAGACTTTAGGACGGGACTACTATTGACGCGTGAGGGGCATAGGAGGTGTCCGCCTCAGGAAGAGTTGAATGTTTCCATGATACAAACATTCATGAGGTAATACTTTAGTATATAAATTAAATATACATATATACATATGCCTTAAGTAGTTTTCAATTCAACGAACTTCCATAATCAGTAAGTTTTCTTTTAATCAATATGATTTCTCAGGTTATTATTCAATGAATTGATTGAATCTAGTGAGCCAATGTTTGGTTGGTTATGTCCAATGCTGTTTCACTATTTTGAAAATGACAAATAATTAACTTTGTGTCATTCTAGTTTTGTTTTTATTCGTATGTTCGTAGTTTATTTTATTAGATTTAATTACTTGTATTTTAATTCATAGTTTAGATTTATTCTTTCAGTTTAAATTAATGTATTTATTTTAGATATCACAAATAATATGTTAAATAACTTATGAAGAATTGATTAGGAGATTAATCAACATGAAGTTGTTAAACTTTATTTGTGACAAAACCGTTGATATTATGGAGGTAAAAATTATGATATGTTATGATTCAATAATATTCTGTTTAGTTAGTTTGTGTGCAGCTTTTTGAGATATTCCATAAACAAGGAACCGCCGAAACCTAACCTAAACAAGCGCCCAAAAAGAATGCGTTGTGGTAGTTCCTATATTTTAGGAACCACAACAAACAACCTACTAACAAGGCGTGGGAAAGTGGGGATGCGCATGTTAGTGGCTGAGTTTGTGGACCATAACTATCCAATTTCCAGCGGTCATATATCAATGGACATATCATGGAACAAGTGGCTGAATATAAGCTTCGTGTGATTATGGAGAAGATCATGGAGAAGATCGTGGAGAAGATTGACCTCTACAAATAAGTTGTTTGTAACAATGTTTTTATGTATGCTTTCAGAATTTTAAGTGTAATATCTTAGTGAAAGTGTATTCGGTTTTACTCTTCTTACTTAGTGCCTTATAGATTGGGTTGAGTGAATCTAATTCTGTAATCATTTTGAGAGAAAAAGAGAAAGAGAAGAGAGAAAGAGAAAAGACTTCGAGTGAAGTCAAGAGAGAAAGTCAACTGTTCATGGGGAACAAGCTGACTGGGAACCAGTTCCTAGAGGTACAGAGTTGGTCCGAGTTTAGATTGTACAAAAGTGAGTCTTTTGGCCTAAAGTTATTAAAGATAATTGAGTCAAAATCCCTCGTGGTCAAGGTTTTTCTTCCTATTGGGCCTAGGAAGTTTTCCTTGTAAAAATCTTGTGTTCCTAGTTCTTTCTTGTTCATGGAATTACTTCTTTCTTATTGAATCATTCTTTTATTTCCGGAAAAAGTTTGAAAATCTCCCCAACTACAATTCACCCCCCCTCTTGTAGTTGTTTAAGTGTTCGTTCTAAACTAACAATTGGTATCAGAGCCAAGTTCCTCCAAAATCAGTTACCACTAAGGAGCTAGTTCCTGGAAATGATGAACAAATCAGGAGAAAGATTGGAAGAAGGTTACTCAACTTAGTGTCCACATATGTTTAATGGCAAGTATTATCCATACAGGAAGAATCGTATGGAAATATTTATTAATGCCGAAAATTATCAAGTTTGGAGAGTAATAGAGATTGGTGACTATGAAGTCGTAGAGAAAAATGAAAAAGGTGAAGACATCCCCAAACCTCTCTCCAAATATGACAAAGATGACTTCGACAAGATGGAGATGAATAACTTGGCCAAAAAGATTCTCCACTGTGGCCTTGGTCCCCATTAACACAATCGAATCATGGGTTGCAAATCAGCCAAGCAAATGTGGGAACTTTACAAGTTACTCACGAAGGAACAAACGAAGTCAAGAGATCTAAAATTGACATGCTCATGCATAAATACGAGTTATTCCAAATGAAGCCTAAGGATTCTGTTCAAGAAATGCTCATAAGGTTCTCCAACATCATTACTGACCTTGAATCCCTAGGGAGATCATGACTCCGGCAGAACAAGTACAAAAAGTTCTGCGAAGTCTACCTCATGATGAAAAATGGATGGCAAAGGTCACTGCCCTGCTTGAAACAAAAGATTTCACCACATTCAATATCGAGCAACTCTCTGGTTCCTTGTTGACTCATGAAATCCATCTAGGAACTCGTGAAGTTGACTCTAGTAGGCCTAAAGCTCTAGCTCTCAAGTCCGATGATCTAGATGATTCAGAAACTGATGATGAAGAGGTAGCATTGATCGTGAAAAGATTCAAAAAGTTCTTCAACAAGAATTACAAAGGAATGAACTTGAAAAAGCTAGGGAAGCTAAGTTGTCATAAGTGTGGAAGTCCGGATCACTTCATAAAGGAATGTCCTCTGTGGGAAAATGAAAAGAGCAAAGGAAAATACAAGGAGAAGGGAAAGGAACAACAAAAACCATTCTTAAAAGTTGATATGAGAAGGGCCATGGTTGCTGCCTGGGGAGAATCGGATTCAGACGAGGAGCAGGAACAACCAGAAGAGGAAACAACTCATTTATGTCTCAAGGCAAAGACAGACGAGGAAGAAGACTTGCCAAATAACAAGGTACACATTAATGTTAGAAGTCACCAAAGGACATTCAAATTGGTTTAAAACAGTGAATGCAAATATTGAGGAAAGATTCTTTGAAGTTTTTGATGAAAACCGACGTATTCGAGAAGCTTTTGAAAATGCTAAAAATGAAAATTATTTCTTGAATATGGAAATGGCTGAATTGAAACTATTCGTTCCTGAAGGAACCAGTTCCTCTATAAATACCAGATCCGAGTTCGAAAAGTTAAAATTCGAACATGAAAAGTTTAAATAAATATCTGGTACTTAAAGAGAAAATGGAATCTTCAAGAACGAAACTTCCTGATCCAGTGAGTTGGATACAAAAATATAAAAATGAAGGAAGAAGTGGGTTAGGTTTCAATCACAAGAAGAAAAAAAAATGAAAAAATATGTTGATCTTCCAAGCAGCCGAATATGCTCTTACTGTGGGGACAGTGGACACCTAGTGTCTGACTGTTCCTCCAGAGAAGAACATATTGAAATGAACACTCCTTAATTAAGCAAGTTGTGGAAAGTTAAGAGAAATACTAGCCCAAAGAGGAACCCAAGTCAGACTGGGTTCCTACCACTGACTGATTGTTTTGATACAGGCTAAAGTGAGGGGGAACAACCTGTGGTACCTCGATAGCGGTTGTTCTAAACACATGACAGGAGATAAAAAGAAATTTCTCTCGCTTTCAGCCTATGATGGAGGAACTGTGACCTTCGGAGACAATCTTACCGGTAACATTTAGCATAGTGGAAGGTAGGAAAGTCTAAGTCACATTCCCTATATAATGTATTTTTGGTCGAGGGTTTAAAACACAATCTACTTAATATTTCTCAATTTGTGACAAAGGGAACAGTGTGAATTTTGACTGATGATTGTTGTGTAGTAAGTAATGCAGGAACAGGTACCAAGATTCTGGAAGGAACTAGGAAAAGGAAAAATTACGTTGTTGATCTCAACCTTGTTCCTAAGAACAATCTAACTTGTTTAAGTGCCGTAGACAATGAACCACTTCTTTGGCATAAATGTGTGGTCACGCAAGTATGGCATTGCTCCAGAAGCTAAGTGGTAAGGACTTAGTTGTTGGATTACCAACAATCAAAGTCTCAAATCATGAAGTTTGTGGACCATGTGCAAAAGGTAAACAAGTTAGATCCTCGTTCAAATCAAAGAAAATGGTAAGTACACAAAGTCCTCGAATTGATTCATATGGACTTATGTGGCCCTGTTCGAATCCAAAGTCGATCTGGTAAGAGATATGTCTTGTTATAGTTGATGATTTTTCAAGATACACTTGGGTTTTTTTTTTCATAGCAAAAATGAGACATTTGATGAATTTGTTAACTTTGCAAAAAGAACTCAAAGAATAAGTGGTTTTAAAATTAAGCACTTGCGTTCTGATCATGGTAAGGAGTTTGAAAACTCCAAATTTGATGAGTTTTGCAGAAACGAAGGACTTGATCACAACTTCTCAGCTCCTAGAACTCCACAACAAAATGGCATGGTAGAAGGAAGAATCGCACTTTGGAGGACATGGCAAGAACAATGATCATAGCAAGCAATCTTCCGAAGAATTTCTGGGCTGAAGCAGTGAACACGGCATGCTACATATCAATAGAGTCATGCTAAGACCATTGTCTGAAGACCCCTTATGAGCTACTCAAAGGAAGAAAACCCAATATCTCATACTTTAGAATTTTGGTTGTAAATGCTTTGTACATAACAATGGTAAAGACAATTTAGGAAAGTTTGATGCTAGAATGATGAGGCGTTTTTATTGGATATGCTTTAAAAAGTCACATATAGAGTTTACAACAAAAGAACAATGTGTGTTGAGGAAAGTGTCCATATTATTTTCGATGAAACTAACTCCTGCAGGAACTAAGTCATGAAAATGACTTTGAAATAGGACTGACTCGTATTCTGAGGAGTCAGTGAACATTGATGAGGAACTAACACCTGCAGGAACCGACAAAAAGCATATTCCTGAAGAAGTGATAGTTGTTCCTGATCCTGCTAACAGGAGGAACAGCAGCAGAAATTCATCCAGAAAATGAAACGAATGAAGTCCTCAAGCTGGAGGAGCAGAGACAAGGAGATTTGAACCAAGACCATGGAAACTGAAATCCCATCCATTGGATTTAATGTAAGTGATATTGAAAAGGGAACTCAAACGAGATCCCAACTGAAAAATTTCTGTGCTTTCCATGCCTTTTTGTCTATGACAGAACCACGAGATCACAATGATGCCCTACTGGAGTCTGACTGGATAAATGCCATGCAAGAGGAACTGAATGAGTTCCAGAGGAACAAGGTCTGGCATCTTGAGACCAAGCCTAAAAAAGGTGATTGGGTAAAATGGGTCTTCAGGAACAAGCTGGACGAACATGGAACAGTCATAAGAAAAAGCCAGACTCGAGCCAAAGGGTATAATCAACAAGAAGGTATTGACTTTGATGAAACCTTTGCTCCTGTAGCTAGAATAGAAGCAATAAGAATTTTGATTGCCTTTGCAGCATTCATGGGTTTTAGGTTGTACCAAATGGACGTCAAATGTGCCTTTTTAAATGGTATTTAATTGAAGACGTCTATGTGGAACAACCTCCTGGTTTTGAAAACCCGGATCTTCCTAATCATGTCTATAAGCTAGATAAAGCTCTTTATGGGCTTAAGCAAGCTCCTAGATCATGGTATGAAAGACTTTCAAAATTCTTACTTTCTAATGATTTTATACGAGGAAAAGTTGATAGGACCCTGTTCCTTCGATCCAAAGGAACAGACATCCTAGTGGTTCAGATTTATGTGGATGATATAATTTTTGGTGCAACTAACGAATCTCTTTGTAAGAATTTGCTGAGTTAATGCGTAGTGAATTTGAAATGAGTCATGAGGGAGAATTAAACTTCTTTCTCGGTTTGCAAATCAAGCAAACTGAAAAAGGAACAATGATCCATCAACAAAAATACGTAAAGGAGTTATTGAAAAAATATGGACTGGATCAAGCAAAAACAACCATACTCCATAGGAACAGGTACAAGGTTAGATGAGGACAAAGTGGTAAGTCCGTAGATCAGAAACTCTATAGAGGTATGATTGGTTCCTTACTTTATCTAACTGCTAGTAGGCCTGATATTCCTTTAGTGTTGGTTTATGTGCTAGATTCCAATCAAATCCTAAGGAATCTCATTTGACAGCTGTCAAAAGGATTCTTAGATATTTGAAAGGAAGTGATGATCTTTGTTTGTTCTATCCTCGAAGTGACATCTTTGATCTAGTAAGCTATTCTAATGCTGACTATGCTGGAGACTTGGTGAATCGAAAAAGCTCCTCAGGTATTGTCCAGTTCCTAGGATCAAGCTTGGTTTTTTGGATCTCAAAGAAACAGAACACTGTTGCTCTTTCCACAGCTGAAGTTGAATACGTGGCAGCTGCTGCATGCTGCTCTCAGGTATATGGATCAAGCAACAGGTACGTGACTTTGGCATAAAATTTAAGTGTGTTCCATACTTGTGATAATACTAGTGCATTTGCATTTCCAAGGATCCAGTTCATCACTCTAAGTCAAGCATATTCACATTAGACATCATTTCCTAAAAGACAATGTAAGAAAGGGATTAGTCAAAGTTGATTTTTCCAATGAAAATCAAATAGCTGACATATTGACTAAACCTCTATCTAGGGACAGGTTTGAAAAGATACGCTTGGAACTAGGAATGATAAAAATTGTTTAAATGTACACATGATGTTGATTCCCCCAATTGTTTCTTACTAAGTATGTCCTGCAACTTTCATGAATTAAAATTCATACACCTAGGGTCAAGTATAAGGACTCACATATGTCTTTGAATATTACCCTTAGGTCCTTGCACATATTTGGTACGTATGTAGTTTGTACATTATGGACACATTTTATCATATGCAAGAGTAATTTTGTTTTTATTTTTCCAATTTTCCCTCCAAATTTCCTTGCTTCTTTTGCTTTTCACACCTCTCCTTCCATAATTAAATATGTAAACATGCATTATAGCCACAATTACACGTTCGGTTTATCTAACTTAAATGAAGAAACTTCATTAAATGCTTTCCAAAACCCCATAAACCGTTTCATTAAACCTAACTCTCCACTTTTATTTCACACGGTATCATGATTACTTTATAACCCACCCCATCACATCACTGACCCCTCATAATTTCCAACTCTCACATCAACTCATCTCTCTCTCTCTCATCGTTCATCTTCAACCTTCCTCCAAAACACTTTCACCATGTCTTCCAAAACCCAAATACCTGATCAGAAAATTTCCCGAGAGAAAACACCATCCCTTGATGAAATTAGTGCTCAAGAATCATCCAAGACTAAAGAATATTCTACCGGGTCAAAATCAGCATCCTCTGCCCCTATTTCTCTCTCTCCGAAAAAAGAAGATGGTGAAAACGAAGTTGAGAGCGAACAAGAAAAGGAGATTACGGTTCCTACAAAGCGAGGTAAGAAAATAAAATCCTCACAATTTCTTGTGGGTTTCTGTGTCGATGTTGCATGGTGCAAAAAGTCAAAGTGGACTAAATTATTGAACATCTTAAAATTTCAAAAATGGTGGAAAATTGTCAGTTTGGATGAGGGACTTTATGAGAAAGAAATGAAAGAATTACGGGTTTTAATATAACTGAGGGTGTCTATGTGAGTGTTGTGAATGGAAGTGTAGTTACACTAACTGAAAAGAAACTGGGGGAATGGTTTGATGTCCCATTTGAGGGTTACAAAGAATATATTAAGGGTAGGGCAAAGCTGAACATAAATGGAGTCTCAAATGCTTAATTTATTGCTTTCTTTAACGGCAATTCTAATGCATTATCTTTAGATCGAAAAGAATTGTCCCTGTTTCACGAATTGTTATTTCAGCTTGTTTGGCGTTTCATTTTACCCCGTTCCTCAAAAAGAACCCAGGCGAGTCTAATAGATCTTTCCATTATGTATTGCCTTGCTAACAACATCAAAATCAATCTCCCCTCTTTAATTATTTCACACCTCTCTCGCTGCATTTCCCATAACACCAAGGTGGGCTATGGAAATCTTCTCTCCTCTGTCTTCAAACACTACAAAGTTAAATTACCTGCCAATCCATCCTTTTGCCTTGATCCAGAAAATTATCTTACTAAGGACACTTTGACCAGGTTTAGTTTGAGGTTGGTCAATGGCAAGATAGATTTTCAGAGGGAGGAAATGCCTGTCAAGGTTGAGGTGGGTAGTAAGAGAAAGATGGGTGAAGAGGGAGTCCCAAGTGGGTCTGTGAGGAAGAGTCAGAGGTTAGCTGGGTCCAAGTCTCTGAAGGAGCAGGATCAAGGTGAAACAATGTTTATTCACCTTGACTCTGATCTAGTTCCTTCCACTGCTGTGGATTTTCCGTTGTTGTCTACTACTGGGTTAAACAAGTTACTCCGGGAAATTCAGGACTCCTTGACCCTTCTGCACACCAGGATCAATGCCATAGAGACCACTGTCTCTGCTCTGGATTCTCAGCGGCAACAACAAATGATAGCCATCAAGAATGCTAATACGAGGATCAAGAACAAGGTGGATGGTGTGCTCTCCAAAATTGACTTTGTGGTCTCCTCTCTCTTCAAACGCTCCAACCCTTAACTTTCTTTAACTTTGGAACAATTGAACAAGTTTTTTTGTGGTTGTAATTGTTCAACAATTTCTTTTGGATTTCTCTTCTTGTGTCCTTCTGAGACACATGAAGCACTTTTAATTTCTCTTTAATCTCTTCACTTTCTTCTGCTTTACTCTGCATATTGTTTAAAATCTGTTGTCCGTCTTGTTGCTTTCTGCATGCTTATTTTGTTTGTGTGTTTGGATGGCTAATATTATGAGATCTATGTTTGAGCAACTTGCTTGATGCCTAGACTATTGACTCTCTAGTGCTGCAGGTACATTACTTGGTTTTGATAATGACAAAGGGGGAAGAGATATTGTGTCAATTTTTTTTATCTTAGTTCCTATGCATGTTTTTCTCATCTCTATTCCCAGTCAAGTATGCTCCTGTTCCCAGCCTTAGTTGAGTTTGAGTTTACTTAAGTCTAGTTTGTGTGTTTTATTTATTCTAGTTTTAGTTTATATTTTTTTTTTCTCTTTTTCTTAAAACATAAAATCATTAAAAAAATTTCAAGATTATTTGTCATAATCAAAAAGGGGGAATATTGTTATTTCACTATTTTGATAATGACAAATAATTAACTTTGTTTCATTTTAGTTTTGTTTTTATTCGTATGTTCGTAGTTTATTTTATTAGATTTAATTCATAGTTTAGATTTATTCTTTCAGTTTAAATTAATGTATTTATTTTAGATATCACAAATAATATGTTAAATAACTTATGAAGAATTGATTACGAGATTAATCAAAATTAAGTTGTTAAACTTTATTTGTGACAAAACCGTTGATATTATGGAGGTAAAAATTATGATATTTTGTGATTTCATAATATTCTGTTTAGTTAGTTTGTGTGCAGCTTTTTCGTATATTCCATAAACAAGGAGCCGCCAAAACCTAACCTAGACAAGCGCCTAAAAATGATGTGTTGTGGTAGTTCCTATATTTTAGGAACCACAACAACCAATCTACTAAAAAGGCGTGGGAAAGTGGGGATGCGCGTGTTAGTGGATGAATTTGTGGGCCATAACTAACCAACTTCCAACGGTCATATATCAACGGACATATCATGGAAGAACTGGCAGAATATAAGCTTCGTGTGATCATGGAGAAGAACATGAGAAGATTGGCCTCTACAAATAAGCTGTTTGTAAAAATCTTCTTATGTATGCTTTCAGAATTTTAAGTGTAATATCTTAGTGAAAGTGTATTCGGTTTTACTCTTCTTACTTAGTGCATTATAGATTGGGTTGAGTGAATCTAATTCTGTAATCATTTTCAGAGAAAAAGAGAAGGAGAAGAGAGAAAGAGAAAAGACTTCGAGTGAAGTCAAGAGAGAAAGTCAACTGTTCAGGGGGAACAAGTTGACTGGGAACCAGTTCCTAGAGGAACAGAGTTGGTCCGAGTTTAGGTTGTACAAAAGTGAGTCTTTTGGCCTAAAGTTATTAAAGAGAATTGAGTCAAAATCCCTCGTGGTCAAGGTTTTTTTGACAATTTTCCTTGTAAAAATCTCGTGTTCCTAGTTCTTTCTTGTTCATGCAATTACTTCTTTCTTATTCAATCATTCTTTTATTTCCGCAAAAAGTTTGAAAATCTCCCCAACTACAATTCACCCCCCCTCTTGTAGTTGTTTAAGTGTTCGTTCTAAACTAACATCCAAGCATAGTACGAGATGACAGTTTCTTAAAAAAGAAAACCGAATTGAAAGAGTATCTCAGTGCTTCTTTGAAAGCATCTTCTCGTCTTGGATATAAGATCATTTTTCTTCCTTATATTGAAACGTATGCTTCTTAAACTCACATTACTTTAATTAAATTGACCTATTAGTTGTTCTACAATTAATAATAACTATATTTTAATGTTGTAGGAATCATTGGACACTGATTGCGATATGTTTTTCACGTAACGAAGCCTACCACTTTGATTCTTTGCGTAAACAACCACCACGATCCTTACCAATCAAATCATTGTTAAATAGGTAGCCTAATCGAAACTCAATATATGCGCACTTATTAATATTAAATGTACATCTAATCTTATAATAATGTATTTGATATAGTGTGATGAAGGATATTAATGCAATAGGACTTCGAGCACCAAAATCTCCTGTTTGGCATTCAGTCGAGGTAACATGACCAATTTTTTTGTCCTTATATACAAACACATAATACACATCTAACATCAATGTCATTTATGGCATCCTTTGGTGAATTCAGTTTCCGCAACAACAAGGTGGACTTGCGTGTGGGTATTACGTCATGAGGTACATGTTCGATATCGTCAACCATTGCACTAAAGTTGATGATCTTCAAAAGGTAGTAACTTATTAATTAGTATATGTTAGTTTCTGCCTATTTTTGCCTTTTACGCTTCCAAATCGTATTTTTTGATTCATTTAACCCCAAATTCATTTTGAACATGATTATATGAGGCATAATGTAACTATTGTGTAAATTTTTAGGTTTGCAATTGTTGTTTGTTGCATTTCGGGAACGAAAGGGTCAATTTAGGCCTATTTTTGCCTTTTCGCTCCCAAATTGTACTTATCGAGTCATTTAACTGCAAATTCTCTTTGAACATGTTTATATGAGGTATAATGTAACTATTGTGTAGAGTTATAGGCTTGCATTTGTTGTTTGTTGCATATTGGGAACGAAAAGGTCAATTTAGGCCTATTTTCGCCTTTTCGCTCACAAATCGTACTTATCGAGTCATTTAACCCCAAATTCTCTTTGAACATGATTATATGAGGTATAATGTAACTATTGTTTAGATTCTTAGGCTTGCATTTGTTGTTGGTTATATATCGGGAAGATAAATGTGATTTTAGGGCTATTTACGCCTTTTTGTGTCCAACTCCTATTTCTCGAATCATTTAACTTCATTTTCTTTTTAAATATGATAAAATGATATATATTATAACTAGTGTGTGGAGTTTAGGCTTGCATTTGTTTTTGATTGAATTTTGGGAAGGCATATGTCATTTTTAGAACGACTAACTACGGTAAAATGATTGAATTCTTATATATGTGTTTATTCCTTGGTTGTTTTGGAAGGTTTATAAGAATAAATCCACACCAAGTTTGAGGGCCTTCACCAAAGCAAAAATAGATGAAGTTCGGGATAAGTTGGCGTCCCACATTACCGATGATTGCTTATGATACATTTTAGCACGAATCTACTAGTTTGTAATAATTCTATTTACACTTTTTACATTATTAAAAATATATTTGAAGTTAATTATTACCTTTATCCACTTTGCATATATTATTGCATTTTCATCGGTTTTTTTTTTTTTTGTGTCGAAGGGAGGTTTTGGGTGGGGGGTGGGGTGGTGGGGGCTGCTGGGTTGAGGGGTTGGCAGAGGGTGGGCTAGGGATGGGGGTGCAGGGCTGGTGGCAGGGGTGTGGCAGGGGGTGTGCAGGGGTGGGCCGGGGGTAGGGATGGCAGCGGGTAGGATCCTCTAGGATCCAGATCCGTTTTTTAACTAACGATCCAGATCCTACCCGGATCTGATGGGTAATAAATTTGAGGATCCAGATCCGACGGATCCTACGGATCCGGGTCCAAAACGGATCCAAAACGGATCCTAACTTATTTTTCTTCTGAAAACGACTACACACAATGATACAATGTTGCAACAACAACAAACTCCATTAAAACTAAACAATTGAAAGAGTAATTTCAACAAACTCAATCAATACACCAAAAAATCAACAAGATTTGCAATAACAATAATAATAATGCTGATATATAAAAACTCTACGATGCTTAAATATAAAGACTGAAGTATACTCAAATATAAAAGCACAATGATGCTGAAATTCGCGAGGAAAATGATATTACATTAATAAACTGACGAAAAATGACAACAAAAACCAACGAAAATAATTATAGTCACTTTCGAACACGAAAATCAAAAAAAAAAAAAAGGTTCCGGCGAAAATCACCCAAAAACGAGACTCACCTGGCGACGGTCCGACTGACTCTAGCGTGGTGGTCCGGTGCCGGTCTGCCAGAGTGAGCGGCTGAGTGGCGAGGGCTGCAGTTCAGCGTGGTGAGGGCTGCAGTTCAGCCGTGAAAAGGACGAGAGTGAGAGAAAGAAAGTGAAACGCTTAAGTGAATTAGGGTTTAGTTTATATTTTATTTAATATTTTTATTTTAACTTTAAAAAAGGGTAAACGGATCCGGATCCGGGTAATTTTTAATTACCCGATCCATATCCGTTTTCAAACACGAGGATCCAGATCCTACCAGGATCTGTCGGATCCAAATTTTGAGGATCTAGATCCGCTAAAAACCGATTTGGATCCACGGATCCCGGTAGGGTTCATTACCCACTGCCATCCCTAGCCGGGGGGTGTGTAGGGATGGGTTGGGGGTGTGTGCAGGGGTGGGTTGGGGGTTGTGCAGGGGTGGGCAGGGCTGGGTGTGGGGCACGGGGTGGGAAGGGTTGGTTATGGGTGTGTAATAGCCCTACTTTTAAGAACCTTTATTTAAAAGCTAAAAGTGGATAAGACCATCATTCTTAATGGTTAAGAAAGCTTGTGGATAAGCATCATCATTCTTAATGGTTAAGAAAGCTTGTGGATAAGTATTATCATTCTTAGTGGTTAAGAAAGGTTGTGGAGAAGTACTATCATTCTTAGTGGTTAAGAAAGGTTGTGGATAAGCACTAACATTCTTAGTGGTTAAGAAAGCTTGTGGATAAGGTACTATCTTTCTTAATGGTTAAGAAAGGTCAAAGAGGATAAGAACCATCATTCTTATTGGCTAAGAAGGTTTTGGAAACCAATAGATAAGTTAGAAAGTCCTTGAGAGCCTTAAACATTAAGACTATGAAAATCGTTTGGAGATTGTTTTATCGGGTAACGATAACCTTCCAGTTAAAGAGGCTTTCGGAGTTGAATCCGAGCTCATAACCTAACCAAACTTGATATATGACATGCTTGGGATGTCTTAAGGTTAAAATGGTCATTTATGCCAAAGCATTACGTGGCTCAATAGGGTAAATTACTTACATAGTAAAAACTGTCCAGCTAAAATTACAGCTTAGACCTATGATCAAAGAAAGCTGCTTAGCAGCTACTTAAGTGTCGATTTCTCAAAAACCTTTCTATGCATGAAAACCAACACCTAAGGCTAACACCTCAAGCAAGAATCACCAAAAAAATCCAAGAAACCGAACTTGCCCAGAAGAGGTTTCCCTCCCCTGGGGGTACCGCCAGAACAGATTATAAAAGCCTGTTATGGATTTTCGTCTCTTTTCTCTTATTTTCTCCTCTTGGACACCCACTTTTCTTTACATATAACTCTTCTAGACATCCATAAAAAGTAGTTTAAGCTTTAGTTCCAATCATTAGACCATAAACTAATATAGAAAACCTTGCTGAAAGATCACATAAGTTGCTGTAAGTTCAAGAGATTACACCTCTTGTATTTAAGCTTAGTTTTTCATATCTATAAGCTTGTTGAAAATAATATTTAGAATTATATATATTTAGGGGAAGCTATAGGAGTAGTTAATCAATTGGATTAAGGAGTTTTGTTTCCTTAAGCATCCTTAGTGAAGGTACACACTTAGTTTGGTTTTAACCTAGAGACTTCCATACCTATATATAGGTGATTGTTTCTTTCTAGTGTAAATCATGTTTATGAAATGAATATACTTATGATGTGTATTTTATTACGTGTATATTGAGTATATAGCATGCTAAGGTTCACTAGAGATGCTTTATTTGACCTAAACAACACTTATACACTAAATAATTACGATTATGCTTCTTAATGGAATGTGTTTGGTACATGGATTTGTGGAGTAATTGTGATGACTGAGGTGGAGTTGTTATGTTATTGTTGTTGTGGAGTGGTTGTGGTGGTTATGGTGAAATTATTGTGGATTTGCTATTGTTGTTGTTGCTCTATTGTAGTAGTGTTGTTGAGTTATTGTTGTTAAGTCATTGTGGTTGTGGTGGAGTTGCTGTGAAGTTGTTACTTATTGTTGTTGTTGCACCGTTATTATGGTGGTTGTTGTAGTTGTGGTGGCTATTGTGGTGATGTTGTAGTGGGTTATAGTTAAAATAGTTTACTAGTTTAGAAGATTAATTAGTTTGGATATGAGTAAAAAGGTTCCAATGATGTGTCCAGAGCTAGTATCATGTGGTTAATAGTTCAAGTATATATATCCAAAGTATTCAGTAAAACAATATGGTTCATCTTGTTATTATGATTCAAGAAGTTGGAGTGATAAATTTGGGAATATGAATTACTTAGGTTTGTTATGAACATAGTAGGTGGTGGTTTCTGTTGTTGGTTGTGCTGCTGTATTGTGGTTGTGTTGTTTTGTTATTATGCTTAATGTTGTGTTATTGGTGTTGGTGTTATTGTTGGTGGTGGAGGTGGTATTATTGTTGTTTGTGCTGTTTTTATTATGTTGTTATTGTATCGTTCTTATTGGATAGTCGTTGTTGATGATGCAAGGGAAGTCAGAATCTTAGAATTGGGAGATTGTTATAATTATTGTAGTTGGAGTTGATATGTATGAAGTCGAGTTATGAGTTGTGGGAATGACCTCGTTAATTTCTATTTGCGGGATTCAGTTTGATTAGCATAATGGTTGCGTTAGGATAAGATAATTAGAATAGTTACGATTAGTTGTTGATTATTGTTATTGTTATGAGGTGATTATTGGAGGATGACTAGGAATGGAGTATCATTCGGAATTATGAAGGACATTGTATTGTTGGAAATGTTATTCGGTTCATTAAGGACTTGAGTGCAAGATAGAAATCAGTTTATCGAGGTTTATTTATGTGTCGAGTTAGCTTTATATTATTAATATATATTTGTTGGTAGCAAAATTATGTTCTTGATTTAGGTAAGGTTGTGAGTTATGTTTAGTTGGTTTAGTTATATAATTTATAGCGAGTTATGATTATGAAATTGGGATGTTGAAGGTTGATAATTTCTAAATCGGGAATTAGTTATGATTATGTTTTCTAGTTCAGATTAGTCTAAGTTTGGTTGTTGATTATTGATGTTACCGTGAGGTGGTTGTTGGAGGATAGCTATGTAGACGTATATAATTGAAGATGATATGGGAAATCAAGTTATGATGATTGGAGGTTTCGTATAATTGTTATAGAGTTGAGGTAACCTTTATGTGCAGCAAAATATATTTAAATGCCTAGCATGTGTGCGTCATATTGAATTTTAGATATCATATATCGTTTATAGTAATGGTCATGATTATAGATGCATCTCTATGAGTTAGTTGTGAATTGCTATTGGATTGTTATAAAAGTATCCTTTTGTTCAATTATTGGAATTGTTCGAAAATACTATATTTCTTAAAATATGATTTGGTATGATAATGAGGAAATGATTCATATATGAGTTAAGACCAGATAAGGTCGAATATGGTGTTATGTTATGAGTATTGAGGATTCAAGTATGAATCATTAAATATCTTATATTATAAATATGAAAGTGAGGCATGAACATGCACCCGAGTTAGGGCGGGTAGAGTCCCTAACTATTGCCTTCAAGGAAGGGTGAATTCCTGGCGTTATAGGACATGTCCGGTTAAGTCTTGCAATCAGAACAGTGAAAGGTGGGGTGACGACCCTCAACAGTTTGGAGACAGTTGGTACTGCGTGTTACCCCTCTCCATTCGCATTCATGCCAAACGATTTGATTTTGTGAAACGATAATAACTGAGTTAAATGTGATTATTTGTTATTATAACTATGTGTTAGTTTTCAAAATACACCTGAACTTGTATTTTCTATTACAAAGTGTGTACCCCGCTTTGCTGATAGTGTTGTCATTTATGTGGCCTGTCACTTGGTGGGTGGTAGAGTCAAACATTGTTGCAGGTTTGGTGTTGTGAGCTCAGAATTTTGAAGTGAAGCAAGATAAAGATGTCGTCGTATGTTATGGATTGAGTTTGTATTTTAGATAGTCAATGAAGGAATAGTTTCTAATATATTTCGTTGTATACAATATTTGGGAATATTAGTCGAGATATTAGTGTAATTGAAGTCTTACATAAATGATTTTGTTTTGTGGGCCAATAACCTAAAGGTCCAGGATTGTTTTCTAGGTTATGTTTCTGCTGCGAGTAAATGTTTAATTCGAGGCTTATTAAGCAGTGATTTTGATTAGTGAATCTTAAGTGTAGTTACCTAGCAGCTCGGGAATCCAGCTGTTATAGGGTGGGCAGGCTTGCAGCAGGGGCGGGGTGGGCAGGGGTTGCTTGCTGGGGAGTGCAGGGGTGTGGGGGGGGGGATCATTCTTTTTAAAAAAAATAAAACATGAAGGGCTGCGGTTTTTTTCCTAAAACGCAACCCTTCTAACCTTAAAGGGTTGCATTTTAGGAAAAAAACGCAGCCCTTCACCTTGAGAAGGGTTGTGTTTTTAAAACGCAGCCCTTCATATTTCAAAGGGGCTGCGTTTTTGAACGAAAAACGCAATCCTTCACTTGAAGAAGGCCTGCGTTTTTAGTGCAAAACGCGGCCCTTTTACACATGAAAGGTTGCGTTTTTTGTTAAAAATACTGCCCTTCCTTGTGAAGGGCTGCGGTTTTCCTTTAAAGTGAAGGGCTGCTATGGAAAGGGCTATTGTCAGAATACGCTGCCCTAAGGGCCTTTTTTAGCGCAGCCCTTCATGTGTTTTTCCATTAGTGGTAGCCTGTATTCACCATATGCTCTTGCCACAAGCGACAAGTGCATTTGTAATAGATCAACCTTTTAGTGCTGGTGTTGTTCTCCAAGTGACCATTCCATACTTCTTATAAAAAGACCAAGAACGCTCTCACAGATAATTGATCTATGGTACTTGTAGGCTAAATCTAGGGGAAAGAATTATTTAACAACATTTGCTCCCCAAGCCTTGCATACTACCATGAGATTGATCATATCATTTTTTTCCCAACAGGGGCCAAAGGTTAGTTGCTATAAAGTCTATGTCACTTTCTATTTTTGTGGCGCTGGACTCTTTTTCCTCTAAATCTTTTGGTTGGATCTTTGGATCCTCCTCGGAGTAATTAAGAGCCTTGAGTTGCCATTTTTTGGTCTCAACATCCTTAAACTCTTCCCAATCTTTCTTGACAATGTCCATGTTGAGTCTATGCCTCCAACATTCTCCAGAAAAGTCAGGGATAACATTAACTTGAGGGCTGGCCATTGTCTTTTAAGAATGATGACTTTTCGTGTGAAGAGAAGGATATAAATAGCGAATTAATCTTAACTACTTGGGATATATTTATACTACGTTGATATTACAGTTATTCCTATTTATAAGGGATAACCAAATGTCACGTTTTGTTTTATAAATATATCTAATTAAATAGTTAAGTTATCTTAATTCTGGTTAGTTATCTTATATCCCCTTATTTGTCCCTCAGTGGGTAAAGCGGATAGACATGGATCATCCACTAAATATCACTTAACTCTTAACTTGTATTTGTACTTTAAGAATTAAACCAGTGATATTAATGACATGTCCAAGTGGAACCCTCATTGTTACGTAGCGTAAAACTACTTGTAATTTAATATCACAACTCCCAATGATAGGTTTAAAACTGGAGACTTGTGCAACAATGATTGGCTCAAATCCCAATGCAAACTCCTGACCAGCAACCTGCAAAAAATGGACCCACCCTGGAGGTTTGGGTGGTATTTCCCCCTCCGATGCTTAAGTCAGATAACATGGATGCGAAGGAACTTTTAGAGAGCGAAAGTAGAGAGAGAGAGAGAAGAATTTATGGCAGAATAATAGTACTATGCTCTGAAAAACGTACCTTTCACCCTGAAATCAAGGACTATTTATACTGTTTGAGATGACTGTTGTACCTTGATGTCACCCTAATATGGGAGCATCTGATTGGCTAAGCAATAATATTAGGACACGTGGCACGCGCTGATTGGTTAGTACATTTTACCTTGTAGCTGAATCAGGCTTTACTTCAGTGGGCCTAAGTACAATTTTAGGGCCATAAAGGAGCTGTTCAGTACACCTTTTCCTCAGGGAGGTGTACTTTAGCCCATAGAACTTGCAGGCCTTTGTACTTTCCTTGGCTTAAACAGATGCCACATGTAGGGCTGAGATAGCGCCACGTGCCATAAGCGTAGCCGTTGATTTTTAGGCTACAACATTTGACCCTCAAAAGAGGAAGTTATTATTTCCTAGGCGCCAAGACGGTTAATCTTCCTCTTTTAACCGACCTGGAACTGCCCCTCTCTTTTTCAAAAAAGAGGCGCCATTTTGCCTGTCTCCGCAGGTCAATTCTCAAGAGCAACGGTTACTTTTACCGGATGGGAGGGTCATTTTCACCCCTCTATAAATATGTGACCTTGCCTTTCTGGAATCATTTTAACATTGCTGAGAAATTTTCTAGAGCGAGACTCCGCAATTTTTACTGAGCTTTTAGACAGAGAAACTACTCCCGTCCAAGCTCTTACAAACTGCTACTCAACTCGTCCGAGATTTCAACTCGTCTCTGACACTCGTCCAAGCTTTCTTCTACAGGTATTTCTTTAATTCTTTTTCTTGCTTTTTTACGCATATATTAAGAAAATGAGTTCGTCTTCCTCATGGAACAAACCCGGCCGCTCAAGCGTTGGTACTAGCCCTAGAACAGAGGGCCTGTCTTCATCGGCATCTTCTAGAGTTGGACCCATCTTGGCCGGACATGCATTCTTTTTCTTTTCTCATAGCCGGCAAAGTCAGACGACCCAGTCTTTCCCTGTGCAGGGTAATCTTGCGCGCGTCAAGCAAATAGCTCGTATCAGACGAGGAATTAACCTGCCGGCCTCCAGCTCAGAAATGGAGGGATCCACTGGACGGATTCCCAACGAGGGTGAGCGCGAAGTCTGGAGTGCTCGTCCAGCAAACCCGAGTCCTTCCCCTGAACACGTCCAGGAGGAACCAGAAACTTGAGGCTTCCCCGATCCCAGCCCGTCCACACATAGGACGGTCTTGGATGAGCCAAGGACGGCCAGCTCTTCAACCCTGCTAGTGATTCAGAGGAGCCGTCAACAACTTCGTCTGAAATAAGACGACGGCTAGGTCCTCTTTTCTGACCCTAGGTTCATCTTGGCCGATAACTCTTGGCTAGGACGAGTAGGCTCGGACCTTAGACCTTTCTCATTGGCCATGCCCTTCCCGGGTTACCAATTTGTCCTCCCTGGCCGAGAGGATACCATACTTAGTGCCCCCTCGGGCCATTTCGTTGTTTATCGCTTGGCATTAGATGCCGACTTGCGCTTTCCTCTTCACCCTTTCATCAGCCAACTTCTTCACAACTATGGCATACGACACAATCAACTTTCCCCAAACTCCTAGCAAAACATCCTCACTTTTCTGGCCGTTTGTAATTTAAAAGGGAAGGACCCTTCTCTGGCCGCCTTTACCCATATTCATTATGTTTCAAAGGTTCCCAGAACCGTCGAGGGAAGCTGGCTAAGCGTATGCAACCGTCAAGGATTCTTGACGTTCTGGGATAAAACATCCAAGATGCACTCTTGGAAGGCTGAGTTCCTATTCATCCAAGCGCCCGACAAAGCGGTTGCTAAACGGCTTCGCTATTTTAGCCGGTCCAATACCAACACTGGACGGATGGCTTCATACTTAGAGTTAGAGAGTAACTCGGCTGAGGAGATGGTGGAGTACATCCGGATTTCGGAGTATTCCATGGAAGACGTCTCCTTCAAGGGTCCGTCGAACTGGATCACATTTAAAGAGATGTTCTATCACGATAACTTCTTAGTCGCTGCCGGTTTGCGGCAGGACGAGGACAGAGGTATAATTATTGAAAAATTTTCCAAGTAGAATTCCCGTCCTAATTATCGTTCGTCTAACCTTCGCCTCCTTATTTCCTCTTTGCAGATTCAGCCAGAAGTGAACTGAGAAAATCTTGGATAGGAGACATGAGCTCGTCCAGATTTGCAGATACTCTCTATCAGGAATACAGTAAATCTGGTGCCGAAAAAAGGGCGGACACACTGGTAAGCTCAAATTTATATATATATATATATATATTATAATATTAATATATATATATATATATATATATATAATATATTATATATATATTTTCAAACATATGGTTGGACGGACATTCCACTGAAGAGCAAAATGTCCAGTCAATAACTGGACGAGCTGCCTCTTCGAAGAGCAATACGTCCAGTCAATAGCTGGACGAGCTGCTTCTTTGAAGAGCAAAACGTCCAGTCAATAGCTGGACGAGCTGCCTCTTTGAAGAGCAGTACGTCCAATAGCAGCTGGACGAGTTGCCTCTTTGAAGAGCAAAACCTCCAGTCAATAGTTGGACGAGCTGCCTCATTGAAGAGCAATACGTCCAATAGCAGCTGGACGAGTTGCCTCTTTGATGAGCAAAACGTCCGGACTTATCTGGGCGAGCTGCTTCTTCTAAGAGCAGCACGTCCGGATTGATCTGGACGGTTTCCTTCTTCGAAGGGCAGTTCGTTTGCTTCTAACTTTTGAACGTTTACATTACTTGCTCTGGACGTCCTCTGAGTTCTTTATCACTTTACTAACATCTTTCCAATCTTCCCAGAAAAATGCCCCGACGTCCAGAGCCTTGGCTGAGAAGGCGACAGCCAATAAACGACCGGCAGGAACTAGCGAAGCTCCTCCCCCTAAAAAGGCAAAAGGCTTTACAGCCAAGAAGAAGAAATCGACACGGCCGTTTCCTAAGGTCGTGATCGATATACCGGCCAAAGAGGAGCTCACGGCCAAGGAGGAGCTTCCAGAGATTGGCACTCTGGCCCTGGTGACCTACGCCGATCCTGCCGGCCAGCCTACTGTAACCTGACGAGGTTGTAGATTTGGACGAGGCAGGTCAGACTTCTCAGCCGGACGCGGCTTTGGACGGGTCCGCTTTCTCTAGGCCAGTGGCTAAGCTGGTAGGCCAGATGCCTGCGGCATATAGGACAGCCACCCGTTCTTCTGGTGAGTGTTATTATTCAAACATAGTTAGAACACTGCGGGTTGGCGGGCGTCCGATGAGTCCGTCCAACAAACAAGCCGTGGTTATTCCGGTCAGAAATACTGATGCCTCTAATCTTTCAGATAAGGGGAAATAACTAGCCCTTGACGGTTCTCCCGTTCTTTCGGACGATGAATCTTCTCCGGCCTTTGGGAGGATGTCATCGGCCGACCGCGAGAAGCTCAAGTTGGAGCTTTTCAAGTGCTTTCCTGAACCCTACATCAAGGGGTTGAGGGGAGCATCATCAGGGCATGTAGGATACATGTCTCAACTTGCTGCCGAGGTACACCTTTCTTTCTTTAGACGCTTGTATTTTTTACGTGACTTTTTTTTCTCTGTTTTTACAACCGTCCTGACATACCTTCATCTTTTTTATTTTCAGCTCTTTGCTCGCAGCATGATAACCGAGGACTGGGCGAGGGCGCTTAGAAAAGAAAATAAGCAGCTCGTCCAAGATGTAACTAAGGCTGCAGACCATGCTCAGTACGCTATGGCCGAGCAAGAGGTGCTGCACCAGCAAACCCAGATTGCTTGGGAATAACGGTCAGCCGAGATTGAATCTCAAAACAAAGTTTGTCTCCTCCGGCTGACCGAAATGCTGGACGAGAGGGCGTCCTTAGAACGGACTCTGACGGACGAGAGAAACTCATCCATGACAATGGCTGCTGAGTTTTACAAAGAGAACCTCGTCCTGAAGGTAAAAAACCAAGCCCTCCGTCACGGTTGAAGCGGCTAAGGAGGCTATGAATAACGTCATTGATACCTCAAAAAACTGGGCAGTGCAGGCCTTTGAGATGATGGCCGAGGAGGAGGATATCCCCCAGTATGTACGCCGGTTGGACTTCCAAGAGAGCCTGCACAAAGCCAACATCAAAGGGGAAGAGCCCCCCGTCTTCCAAGAGTCTTCCGAAGACGAAGAGGAAGAAGATGATGTTAGGCCCAGGACGAAGAGGATAATAGCCATCCTGACGCTTAGCTTCTCCCCTTTCTCTTCTTGGCGTCGAGGCCACTTGTAATTTTTTGCTTGTTGTACTTTTGTTTTTAGATTAGGTTGTAATTATCTCTTCTATATATGAAAAGTTATCTTTTTCAATCTCCACTGCCTTACATTTTATTGCATAAAACGCCTTGATTTATGATTTATTTTTTATGCCAAGTACCAAAGCAGTTCGCCATAGCATACTTCAGACGGGTCCCCCAACTCTTTTGGCCAAGTGCGTTGAGGCGTTTATCAATGTCCCAGGCTTTAATGCCTAAGTATTAAACCAATTCGTCTACACTTTCCATCTGAACCATTAGTTCTTTTCTAGACGTTCACCAGACGCCCAGTTAAAAATTTGAGTTTAAAATTGCCAAGTTAATATGTTCGGCCAGAAACTGGACAATCATTCGTCATTGGACAAAGACTTAATTATTTATAAATTATGCCCCTATATGCCCCCCTTCTTGGACGAGCAATTTTTTTATAACCTTCCTCTGTTCAAGGAGAGAATACCATAACTTTTAACTAACTTGGACGTTTTATAAGAGTGATTGCAACTCGTCCATCTTTGTTAAATTATGAAATAACTTGTCCTTTACTAAGGTTGTTATTTCTAAGTTTGTGGCTTTTGGACGGAAGGTAGGATACCTTTACTAAGGCGTCCTAATTCCAGCCGACCTTGTTTAGGAGATGTTTAACTCTTTAAGAAAAAAGCGGCCAATGTATGTATATCCATTTTTAGGACGATAACTTTTAGCCGATCTCCTAATGAAGGTGCATTTTTATTTGTCGCTCTGTTATTTGTTAGCTTTGGACGATTAGATATAACTTAAGCAAATAAATCAAACAAGAGTCATAGAGAAGTAGAGCTGTATTATATGAAGTTTGCTTGAGAATAGTCAGGTACATGTATACATTCTACTTTTTCATTGTAATGCATTAAGAGAAGATTACAATTTGCAAGACGCCCAAAAAAGTATTTCTTCAAAGTATCAGAATTCCACGTCCTAAGGATGGAACGTCCGTCCATGCCTTCCAGACGAAAAGTGTCATTCTGAACTACTTCGATTATTTTGTAGGGTCCTTCCCAGTTAGGGGTGAGCTTTCCTAGCTCTTTGGCTCGGCCGACTACTTCCATTTTCCTCAAGACGAGGTCTCCAAGCTTCAATGGACGCCTTGCAACTCTCTTGTTGAACTCCCTTGCCATTCTCAACTTGTATAGCTGCATCCTCAGCAATGCATTACCCCTGACTTCGGGAACTAAGTCCAAAGCCGTC
Source organism: Beta vulgaris subsp. vulgaris (assembly GCF_026745355.1). Taxonomy (NCBI): domain Eukaryota; kingdom Viridiplantae; phylum Streptophyta; class Magnoliopsida; order Caryophyllales; family Amaranthaceae; genus Beta; species Beta vulgaris. Next base: position 29,134,271 of record NC_079202.1, on the reverse strand, counting down.
CGAAGAGCTGCCCAGTTAGCATCTTCTGAGTACATCATCACCCTTAAGGTGGGTTCTTCAACTTCAATAGGAAGGACGGCCTCAGAGCCATAGACCATCATGAAAGGAGTTTCTCCTGTGGAATTCTTGGCCGTTGTCCTTATTGACCATAAGACCAGCTGCAATTCTTCTACCCATAGCCCCTTTGCATTATCTAACTTCTTTTTTTATCCCGGCCGATAGAATTTTGTTAAAAGCCTCAACTTGCCCATTAGCCTGTGGATGAGCCACTGCAGCAAAGTGAGCTTTGATTCCTTGATCAGCCAACCATTGACGGAGCTTGGGTGTTTCAAATTGTGGCCCATTATCAAAGACGATCGACTGGGGCATACCAAACCTTGTAATCAGGTCTTCCAGATGAACCCTTTGACGTCATTGGTGTAATGCCTCTTAATGCTTCAGCTTCAACCCATTTTGTAAAGTAGTCCACAGCTACTATTACAAACTTCTTCTGGCGCGCAGCAATAGGAAAGGGACCAAGAATATCCATCCCCCATTTAGCAAAGGGGAGAGGGAAGAGAATTGGAGTTAAGTAGTTGGACGGAATCTGATAAATGTTACCATGCTTCTGGCAACTATCACATTTCTTGGCATAGAGCAAGGCGTCCTCTTTCAAGGTCGGCCAAAAGTAGCTCGTCCTGAGAGCCTTTTCTGCCAATGCTCTTCCTCCAATGTGGGAAGCACAAGCTCCCTCATGCAACTCCTTTAAAACGTCCAGTCCCTCCTTTCGGCTTATGCACTTGAGAAGAGGCCGGTTGTAGGATTTTTTGTATAGAGTCTCATTCCATAATTCAAACCACTTGTCCCTTGCTGTCACATACTTAGCTTCTTAGGATCAAGAGGCAACCGACCAGTCTTCTTAAACTCAATGATGGGGCTCATCCACTCATTTTCTCGGCTAAGAATCAGAATTTCCTCGGCCTCAATACTCTTGGCCGCCTTGACCTCCCAGAAGACTATTCTAGGAACATCTCCTTTAGCTGAACTGGCTAGCTTAGAAAGGGCATCGGCCTGATGATTTTCAGATCTAGGCACTTGATCCAGGTTGAATCTCTTCAAAGACTTGATCTCCTCCTTAACCAAGTTCATATATTTACTCATGGACGCTTCTTTGCTGTCAAAGTCACCGTTTACTTGACTGACGACCAGCAGAGAGTCAGTTTTAGCCTCAATCTCCAGGGAACTACTACAATAAAGGGCAAAGATAACTGTTAAATAAGGCTTTACATAACAGTTTTGAGGTGTTATCCAAGTCAATGTAATGTAAAGTAAACATAACACCTGACAAAAGTGTTATGTTTGCCAGAGAAAACATAACAGTCATTTATAATACACGTTATACCGCTAGATAACACATTTTGTAAATAAGTGTTCTGTTTGCTATTTATATGATAAGTTGAAAGAAGGAAAATTTAACACTTATATTGAATAACTGTTATGTTTTCCTATAATGTATATAACATATATTACGTATAACTGTTATCTATGATATTTGTTTTTTTTTTAATTATCAGATTCTCACTTGTGAGCAGGCGTTAATTGCAGGAGCTCAATAATTTTGTACAATACCTGTAGTATAATACTCAACCCATAGGATTTTACAACCAACAAATTGAATCCCAAAAATTTTTATTTCACAAAATAATTCAACCAATATTCATAATTCTAAACTTCCATACACTACTATATATACATATTAATATTAATCTAAATCATAAACAATCAAATCTAGACTAGCCACATCAACATGATATTAGTATCCAAATCCAAAAGTATAATGTACGTCCACGAATGGATCAAGGTAAACAAAATTAAGGCGGGAACTTAGAACTCATTCATCATTTGTGCTTCTTGTTGATCTCCGACATATGTAATCCACAACTCCTTGAGTTCATCAATTTTCTCCTGAGAATAGGTTCGACCAATGTCGTGATACTACTGCAATAAAGGTACGTAATTACTTAATAATTATTCATAAAACAATTATGCATTTGTATGTATATGCCACAAATTGTTAAATATCTACAACGACGTCTATAGAAAATGGCAAAAAAAATAACGGTACACAAATTAATTTAGAACAACAAAAATTGAATTAATTTTAAATACTTATAAATAAATTCTGAGTTAATGTTATGAACTTGTGTTTCTTAGTTGCATGATTAGATTATATTCTTGGTTTATCACATTATACTATGACACTAAAGTTAAATTATACTCTGATAGCTAAAAAAAGTTTTGTGTCACTAATTATTGAAAAAATGACTTTCAAGATTCTAATTGTGTTCCAGAAGGTTTAATCTTATAGAAGATAGCCATTTCTTTCATTCTCAATCCAATCTTTCTTGTTTTGATACCTTCACTATTTTCTTCTTTCGATTTCCAAATTGGGCGGTGAAAAGTGGGGGGTATGTCAATTATATTAAGAGAAACAGTGGCATGCAACACTAGTCTAAAAGACTGATGCGTAACTACAGCACCAATGACAATGAGTAACCAATTTAGCAACAAAATGGTAACGCTAATAATGTGATGGAGTATTTACAGAAATATTAACAAAATAATTAAAATATAATAGATAATATCGCAAAGACAAGTTGCTTAGATGAGAAGCAGCAAGGGGACGAGGGTGGAACAAGGTGATTTAGAAGTACCTGAACAATTATAACATGTACTCCCAAGCTCTGCAGCAACAACTATAAGCACATACCAACTGACTTGATGGAGTGCAGGTCGGAATTATAAGTACATGTCTGAATTATAAGCCCGACATCAACAATTGTAAGTACATCAGAATATCTCTCTTGCTTTATTTGATGAAGTGCAAATCTGAATTATATGAATAAGATTCGTAATGAGCAAATTGTTAGATTGTATTGCTAGAAGCTTTGTAGAAAAAATATTGGTCAACTCTAAGTACATCACAATTGATTACATAAAAAAAATTATAAGTAGAATACATAGTTTATCACTTCCATTAACAAACATCTAAGTTGAAACATATAACAAAAAACAATGAATCAGTTCTCAACTCCAAGTGAACATTCTATAAAAACATAGATCATATGTTCAACTCTAGTATTATTGTCAACCCATTTGCATCTGAAAATAGGTACCGAAAAACAAGAATAGTGCAACTCACATATCTACTAAGGGCTTGTTCTCTTCGACATAAAACAACTGAACTGAACTGAATTGAACTGAACTGAACTGAATTGAACTGAAATGAATAGTGATATGTGAGAGTATAGGCCCTAAATAGATGAACTGAAAACTGAACTGAACTGAATTGAATTGAACTGAACTGAAAATAAGCTGGGGAGAATAGGCCCTAAATAGCTACTAACTACAAGTAGTGTATATGGCAGCAACCACAAGTGCTCCAAGAATATTGTCAGAATTGGTGAAGTATTTTTACATAGTTAGGCATAAAATTCTAGGAAAGAAGCTGTGAGTGTCCAATCTTAGATTATTACAAAATTAAGTGAAAATTTAGCAGTACAATCGTATTTAATTACTAAAATATCTAAAAAAAATTAACATAAAGAACTTGTAGATAGAAGATCTCACATGAAAAAAGAAAAAGAAAAAAAAGCTGCAATTATTAAACGAGTGAAATATAAGTTTGACGGTAATTGAGATTTATTAGAGATACCTGTAACAATATCCCGGAAAAATCCACTTACTTGCCAACACTGAAATTCCACTTTCCTCTAAATACACCCCAACTGTCATGAACTTTACAAACTCCCCTTGTATCTAAATCCTCGCACCCCTACATATGCACATAATAACCTACAAAATTGAATATCACAACTTTGCTTTGCTGTTGTCATTGAAATTATTTCACAATAATATTTATATTTGATTATTAGACCAAAATTAGTTCACGTTCCGGACAATACGCCTCACATTATTTACCAATGTGCATTTGATATAGTTAAAATAGAAATATTATCTTATCTTTAAATGGTTTTTTCCCCACAAAAGACCAACAGTTTAGAATAGTAAATTAGTGCTTTAGCATATCAAATGAGAGATCAAGGTTCAAGTTTTGAAACACACATTTTTATTGTTTAATTTCTCTTTTAACTGTTTCAACTATTTGAACTTGGATTTATTCCCATACATTGGCGAAAGTTGGATTCTTCATGTTAATTTTTTCTTTAAACTCAATAAATGTTTGTAAAAAAATATTAAATTCTAGATGACTAACCTGCGCCACCGAGGAAGAAAGTTTTGTTAGAGCAAGGAGCTTTTACCGTCGATGGGAATACATAGACACATAGTCTTCCACCTTCATTTCGCTAACCAGCGTTGAGGTAGCCATGCTTGAAGGCAAATAAGATTACTATTGTTGTTATATGAATAATATAATGGGAGAACGAGTGTTGAGATGATCTGAATAGTAGTACATGAATGAAAATAAAAGAAAACTGTGGTTTACAAATTAGAAAGTTTGTTCTTTTTTTTAGGGGAGTGGAAAGTTTGTTCCTAAAAGTAAATTGAAGATAAAACGGTTTTTTTTTTCAACATAATTATTTTAACAGAATTTTTATTATTAATAAAAATTCACCACATTCCCATAAAAGAATAAAATAAACCACCATAAACTAATTTCATAGCAAAGATAACACACATTAAGATAAGTGTTAAGTGAAATATTATCAATACAAGGTAAGATAACAGTTCTTTTGTTAGAACGTTACATTTAGACTTTTACATAACAATTGATAAAATAAGATTAATTTAGGGGTGTTATCTTTGCCCTTTTTTGTCGAAGATGATCTTTAACTTGTTGAAGCGCCACCTCAGCCTCTTCCGTCCATTCAAACTTGGCATTTTTTTTAATAGTTGCAAAGAAATGGTGATATTTGTCCCCTGATTTCGAAAGAAATCGTCCAAGAGCAGCCAAACAGCCCGTCAGACGCTGAACTTCTTTTACTTTAGACGGCGAAGTCATATTCATAATAGCTTGAATTTTGTCGGGATTGGCCTCAATCCCTCTCTGATCAACCGGAAACCCCAGAAATTTTCCAACTACAACGCCGAATACGCATTTCTGCGGATTGAGCTTTAACTTGAACTTCCTCAAAGTGAGAAAAGTTTCCCTCAAATCGTCCAGATGATCTCTTTCTTCTTTACTTTTGACGATCATGTCGTCGATATAGGCTTCCATGTTTCTCCCAAGCTGAGGTTGGAACACCGTATTGATAAGCCTTTGAAATGTGGTCGGCGCATTTCTTAGGCCGAAGGGCATCCTGAGCCATACATACAACCCTTTCTCAGTAATGAAGGAAGTTTTATCTTGGTCATCCGGCCACATGGGAGTCTGGTGGAAGCCTGAGTAAGCGTCCATGAAGCTCAGCAAAGCATGGCCTGCTATAGAATCCACCAGACGATCGATCTTGGGCAACGGAAAGTTGTCCTTAGGACAAGCGTTGTTTAAATCCGTGTAATCCACACACATCCTCCAGGTGTCATTCGGCTTTGGAACCATCACAACATTTGCTACCCAATCTGGATAATAAGTTTCACGGATGAACTTAGATTTGAGTAGCTTTTGAACTTCTTCATCAACGGCCTTATTTCTGGCCGGCCCTAGGTGCCTCTTCTTCTGTCGAATAGGCTTCTGCCCCGGCTCAATGTTTAGCTTATGCACCGCCACCTCAGGATCTATCCCAGGCATTTCCTCCATGGTATAGGCAAAAACATCTTCAAATTCTCCCAACAGCTTGATCAAGGCATCCTTGATCTCAAAATTCATGACGGACCCAATCCTCAAAGTTCTTTCTGGACGATCTGGCCTCAGACAAATTTCCACCGGACATTCTGCTGGCTCCGAACGTTCTAGTCCCAGACTCATTATAGCCATAATCTCCTCAGACGAATGCTTTTCTTCTTTAATAGCCAATCACTTTCTCTTCTTGCTCGGCAAGAGCATGGACGGCTTGCTCTCAGGGGGAGGTATCTCTTAAACCTTCTCAACCTCTTGCTTTAGCTCAACAATCTGCCCTTTACCTTCTCGGCCGAATCATCCTCCGGACCTTTGGACGCTCTGCCTTCTCTTTCCATGATGATGGTTTAAGAGTGGTGAGTAGCATTCTCTAGCAGCTTGCTGATCTCCATAGAGAGATCCAATCTTCCCCCATCACACTCAAACTTCATTAGCATTAAGTGGGTCACAATGACGGCCTTGATGTGATTTAAGGTAGGTCGTCCGAGAATGACATTATAAGCGGTCAAGTCTCGTACTACCAAAAATTTCACAAAAAGCGTCCTGGCAGCATCTTTTCTCCCCCCTGACGGGTCAGTGACGGTCCCCATGGGATGGATGATCCCTCCCCAAAAATATTATAGGATGATTTACAGGAACCAAGTCATTTTTATCAAACTTCAGCACGAGACAAACAATCAGCACTGATTATATCAGTAGAGCTTCCGGTATCAATCAGAATTCGCCTAACCCTGAGGTTGGCAATCTTCATTTCACACTAAGGGATCATCATGCGGCGTCCTTATCTTCCCTGGTCCAGCTCGCTGACCACTATTTTTGGGAAAGGATCAGACTCGGCCTGGTTGTGAGCATAACCTGACTGAGTTCCCTTAAATAGTTTTTGTGGCCGCGATTTGTTGGACCTCCGCCGCAAATCCTCCTGAGATGACCATTACTACATCATCATCCGTGCTATCCCGTCCATCTTTCTTCCTTGACGGTTCTCTCTTTTCTGGAACTTCCTTCCTGACGATGGTAGGTAATTGTTCATCTTACCTTTTGGCCAATCTTCTATGCTCTCTTCAAGTGCTTGCATTCATTGGTTTCATGCTCCACAATCTTGTGGAAATGACAATACTTGCTCTTGTGGTAAGGCGTCTTCATTTCGGCCGGCCTTTAGCTCATGCTGATCTTTATTTCCATAAAATGGAATATTGATCTTTGTTGAACTCTATGGTTCAATGAGGCCGCCGGCTCAGACCGCCTACTTCTTTGGACGAGGTGGTCAAGAAGTCATTGCCCAAGTCTCAGCTTTCTTGGGCGGATTCTTTTTTGGCTGAACACTTCCTCTACTTCTTTACCTCTGGCTGCTTTGCCTCAGCACAAACCTCTTGGCATGAATGAATGCTTCAGCCTCCTTCAAAGCTTCCGTCAAAGTATGATTTTCTTCTTGACCAAATCAAACTTAAAACTTCCTGGTCTTAAACCTCTGATGAAGGCGTCAAACGCCACTCCTGCATTCAGATCTTGGATCTGCAATGCTTCTAGATTGAATCTCTTCACATAACCTCTCAAGCCTCTTTAGGACCTGGATGACTTTACCCAGTGCATGCTTGTTTTTGTTCTTGACGATTAGCCACAAAGTGACTAGTGAAATAGGATGCTGAGCTCAGTGAAATTGTTCATGAGTTAGGCGGCAAGTTGTTAAACCATTTCTGAGCTACTCCCTTCAACGTAGCTGGGAAATTCTTACACCATAGCATCGTCCACCCCTTGGACATACATCTGATGCTTATAGGCTGATAGATGATCGTCGGATCAGTTATTCCATCGAAAGGTTCAATGGTCGGGAGCTTAACCTTTGGGAAAGGAGGGGACTCCATAATCTGACCGAGAAAGGAGTTGGCCAATTGATCTGGAGTGCCCCAACCTGACCCTCAATGGGTATGTGCTCCTGGGATACTCCTTTAGTACCGGATTAGAAGAGGTGTTAGCTAAGGCCTGACGCCTGATACACCATTGGCTGCAAGAACTGTTTTTCTTGCTGGCTGAAAAGCTGATGGTCGACGGCTTCGCGCCACTGTTTTGGACGGGAGTCTCAAGGACGGATCCTTCATATAAGGAGTGGAACCAGAGGCTGAACGCTGCTGAGCTGCCGCCCTCTTGGCTTCCAAATATCCCTAGCATCAGTCTCCATCTTGTGGCCAGTGGAGGAATATTGTTCCGGACGGACTACCAACCTCCAGTCCATCTTCCTTCTGAGTCACTAACAGCTGGTGCTTTCCCTTGGAAAGCGGCTTAGTCAACCTGGCCGAGGTGGCCGACTAGTCCCTGGACGACCTCTGGGACTCCCTTTGAGTGGCGCTGCTGCCTCTCCTCCTAGACTTAGCTGAAAGAATAACATATTACTTTTAATCTGTTCTTCCATGACAGCGGCCATTCTGGCCTGGAAATCATTCAGTACATTCTCAAGTGACCAGCTGTCACTGGACGGTCAAGATTTTCCTGAATGACTGGAGTTACAGTCCTACCCTCCAGATAGACGGCGGCATGACCATGGTCCCGTCCACGGGGTGGCCTCTCGTCATCCACAGTGTCTTCCACCTGAACTCTAAAACTTCTGTTCCTTGCGACATTCGAGGAATGACAGTCCGTCATTGTTGCGTCTTCCCACAGACGGCGCCAAATGTTACGTAGCGTAAAACTACTTGTAATTTAATATCACAACTCCCAATAATAGGTTATAAAACTGGAGACTTGTGCAACAATGATTGGCTCAAATCCCAATGCAAACTCCTGACCAGCAACCTGCAAAAAAGGGACCCACCCTGGAGGTTTGGGTGGTATTTCCCCCTCCGATGCTTAAGTCAGATAACAGGGATGCGAAGGAACTTTTAGATAGAGAAAGTAGAGAGAGAAAGAGAAGAATTTATGGCAGAATAACAGTACTATGCTCTGACAAACGTACCTTTCACCCTGAAATCAAGGACTATTTATATTGTTTGAGATGACTGTTGTACCTTGATGTCACCCTAATGTGGGAGCATCTGATTGGCTAAGCAATAATATCTGCATACGTGGCAGGCGCTGATTGGTCAGTACATTTTACCTTGTAGCTGAATCAGGCTTTACTTCAGTGGGCCTAAGTACAATTTTAGGGCCATAAAGGAGCTTTTCAGTACACCTTTTCCTCAGGGAGGTGTACTTTAGCCCACAGAACTTGCAGGCCCTTGTACTTTCCTTGGCTTAAACAGATGCCACATGTAGGGCTGAGATAGCGCCACGTGCCATAAGCGTAGCCATTGATTTTAGGACTCTTCCTAAAGACAGATGGATGGATAAGGTAACTGCTTCACAAGAAACTAAAGACTTCACTAAGTTCAACTTGGAACAGCTGGCGGGGTCACTTATGACTCATGAGCTTCACCTTGATACTGAGTATGGTGAAAGCTCCAAATCAAAATCCATTACCCTCAAAGAAGATGATGAAGATGACTCTGACTCAGAAGAAGAGGAAGCAGCTCTCATGGTCCGAAAATTTCGAAAGATGTATAGGAATATGAAGACCAAGAACTTCAAAGGTAAAACTAAAAAGTTTTCTAACAAAGCTGCTTGTCATAAATGTGGTAGTACAAATCACTTCATCAAGGAATGTCCACTTTGGAAAAATGATAAAACCAAAGAAAGGAACAAGGAACGCTTCGCTGAAAGGAACAAGGAAACCAAGGCACCCTTCTCTCAGGCAAATGTTCGTAAGGAAATGATATCTGCTTGGGGAGATTCTGAGACGGAAGAGGAAGAAGAACAACAAACTGAAGAAACTGCAAATCGTTGCCTCAGGGGAAACATTGATGAAAAAGAAGATGAAGAAAATGTTGAGGTAAGCCAACATGGACTTGAAACAGACTTAGATTGCAAAACTAGGCCTGAAATATATGATCTTCTTTATGATGCAATTCTTGAATCTAGAGATGAACGTGAAAAACGTGAACAAACTGAACAAGCTCTTAAAGTTTGCAAAGAACATATAGAATGACTTAAGAAAATGAGAACAGATGTTGAAACTAGGTTCTTTAATTTGTTTGATAAAAATTTAAAAATCAAGAATTATTATGAGAGTGTGAAAAATGAAATTTATCTAATTAATTTAGATGATGTGATATTTGAACAAAAAGAAAATTATTTTGGAGGAACAGATCTGCAATCTTAAGAAGGAACTGGTTGTTGCAAGGAACAAAGGCAAAACGATGGTTGTTCCTAAATGGATTGAGAGACCACAGACTAAAAGAAAAGAAGGTCTTGGTTTTGAAAACTACAAGAAAAGGAACAAGAACAAGAAATATGTTGACCTACCTAGCGATTAATTTTGTATGTACTGTGGAAAGGTAGGCCAATACATTAATCAATGTCAACTAAAAACTAAACTAATTGGCAAAAATGTGAAGATGAGTAACATAAAATGGGTTGTCAAATCAAGTCCTAGTCAAGAACAAGAACCCACGAAACAAGGGGTTCCTACAACTAACAACTAGTTGATTTTTTCAGGTTGGAGTGAGGGGAACAACACTTGGTATCTTGATAGTGGTTGTTCTAAGCATATGATAGAAGACTGATCTAAGTTTCTCTCACTCTCAACCTATGAAGGTGGAAGTGTGACGTTTGGTGACAATAAGAAAGGTAACATAGTTGCCATGAGTAAGGTCGGTAAGTCACCATCACATTCTATTGAAAATGTATTTTTAGTTGATGTTCTAAAACATAATCTATTAAGTATTTCCCAAATTCTGTGACAAGGGAAAGTTGTAAAATCTAATAATGAAAAATGCTTGATCATTGTGGATCTTGATCTTGTTTCAAAAATCAATCTGACGTGTCCTATTGTAATTGAACATGATTCACTCCTTTGGCATAAGCATCTAGGACATGCTAGCTTTTCATTACTTAACAAACTTCAATCAAAAGATCTTTTCTTGGGATTACCATCTATATATAAAATTTCATGTTGATCAACTTTGTGATGCATGTGCCCGAGGAAAGCATGTTAGATCCTCTTTCAAATCTAAAACTGTAGTAAGCATCAGTAAACCATTAGAATTAATTTATATGGACTTGTGTGGCCCTATGAAAATTCAAAGTAGAAGTGGAAAAGAGGTATGTGTTAGTGATTGTTGATGATTTCTCTAGGTATACATGGGTTATTTTTCTCCTTAATAAAGATGAGACTTATGATGAGTTCCTTGTATTTGCTAAAAGTGTTCAACATTTGAGTGGTCATAAATTGATGCATATTAGATCTGATCATGGTAAGGAATTTGAAAATTATAAATTTGATGAGTTAAGAAGCGACCATGGCCTAGATCATAATTTTTCTGCCCTTAGGATACCATAACAAAATGGGATTGTAGAAAGAAAAATAGAAATTTCAAAGAAATGACAAGGACAATGCTAATTGCTAGTGAACTTCCAAGGAATTTTTTAGGCCGAAACTGTTAATACTGCTTGTCACATAATAAATCGTGCCATGATGAGACCTATCATTAACAAAACTCCTTATGAGCTTTATTATGGAAGGAAACCCAATATCACTCATTTCAGATCATTTGGTTGCAAATGTTTTGTTCATAACAATGGGAAAGATAATCTTGGAAAATTTGATGCTAGGAGTGATGAAGCAATTTTCTTAGGATACTCATCACATAGTAAGGCTTATAGAGTTTACAATAAAGAACTATGTGTGTTGAAGAAAGTGTTCACATAATTTTTGATGAATCTAACAAATTGAATCCAAGAATACAGGTTGATGACTATGAGATTTGCTTGGAACGACCAACTGAGAAAGATACAGATTCAATTGAAGAAGAAGAAATAAAAAAGGAAAGCAACAAAGAAAATGAAACGTTCATAACAATGATGTTCATGTTCCTCAAGATGAAGGAGATGTTTATGTTCGTCAAGCTGAAGGAACTGAGTCAAGCATTGCTAAAATAGGAACAACTGATCAAAGCTCCTTATCCACTCAAGGAAATCAAGAGGAACAACTTGTTCCTCTAAGAGAGTTTCAACCAAAACCTTGGAGACATCAAAAATCACATCCAGTGGAACTCATAATAAGTGACATATCCAAAGGTATGCAAACTAGATCTCGGTTAAGGAATTTGTGTGCATTTCATGCGTTCTTATCAATGATAGAACCATGAAATTATGAAGAAGCCCTAACAGACTCTGATTGGATCACTACCATGCAAGCTGAATTAAATGAGTTCGTGAGAAACAAGGTATGGCATCTAGTTCCTTGTTCTAAACAACAAAAAGTAATTGGCTTAAAATGGGTGTTTAGAAATAAACTAGATGAGTATGGAACGATTGTTAGGAACAAAGCTAGACTTGTAGTAAAAGGTTATAATCAACAAGAAGGAATTGATTATGAAGAAACCTTTGCTCCTGCTGCTAGACTAGAAGCCATTAGAATTCAAATTGCATTTGTTGCTTATATGGGATTTGAATTATATCAAATGGATGTTAAGTTTGCATTTCTAAATGTCTATTTAAATGAAGATGTATATGTTGAACAACCCCTTGGATTTGAAAGCAATGATCTCCCAAACCATATCTACAAGCTTGACAAGGCTCTTTATGGGTTAAAGCAAGCGCCTAGATCATGGTATGAGAGATTATCAAAGTTCCTTTTAGAAAACAACTTTAAAAGAGGAAAGATGGATAAAACCTTGTTTCTAAAATCGAAAGAAACTAACATATTACTTGTTCAAATATATGTTGATGACATCATTTTCGGAGCAACAAATGAAACATTATGCAAAGAATTCTCAAATCTCATGAGTAATGAATTTGAAATGAGTCTGATGGGTGAGTTAAATTTCTTTCTTGGTTTACAAATTAAGCAAACTGAAAAAGGAATAATTATTCACCAACAAAAATACATAAAGGAACTGCTAAAGAATTATGGCCTTGAAAACTCAAAGATGAATCACACTCCTATGGGAACTTCAACTAGATTAGATGAAGATTCCATAGGAACAAGTGTTGATCAAACGAAATATAAAGGCATGATTGGTTCATTTTTGTATCTAATTGTTATTCGTCCAAACATAGATTTTAGTGTTGGTTTGTGTGCTAGATTTCAAGCAAATCCCAAGGCATCTCATCTAACTGTCGTGAAGAGAATTCTTAGATATCTTAAAGGAACTGATGATCTTGGACTTTTCTATCCAAGAAGTGATACATTTGAGTTAAGAGGATATGCTGATGCTAATTATGCTGGAGATCTTGTAAATAAGAAAAACACCTGAGGTATGGTTCAATTTCTTAGTCATAGTTTAGTTTCTTGGAGTACCAAGAAACAAAACACAGTTGTTTTATCCACTGCTGAAGTGGAATATGTAGCTGCTGCTGCATGTTGCTCTCAAATGCTTTGGATAAAACAACAACTTTGTGACTATGGAATAAACTTTAATTGTGTTCCTATTTGTTGTGATAATACTAGTGTCATTAGTATTTCCAAAGATCCAATGGATCATTCAAGAGTTAAGCATATACATATCAGACATCACTTTCTAAAAGAAAATGTGGAAAAAGGTTTGATTCAACTTGAGTTTTGTCAAACTGAAAATCAAATTGCTGATATACAAACTAAGCCTCTACAAAGAGATACATATGAAACTAAGGCTTGAGTTAGGTTTAATATAACTTAAGTAATTGTTCCTATTCCAATCCCTCATGTCTGAATTGATTTGTCTTACTCTATGTGATATTAAGTGATTGTGATTGATTGTCTAAGACCATTGCAAATTAAGGTGTTAATACCATAAACATGAATTCAAAGGAATAAAATAACTCACAAATGTCACATAATACTTCGCTTATTGTTCCAAGTTAAAGAAACATGCATAATATGAAGAATGTTGATATTTAACATAAGTTGTTCATATAGCACAAGTTCCTTAGAGTTTATTTTCTTTTCAAAAATTAAAATACCTTAAAAATCAAAAATCCAAAAATCTCAAAAAGATAGGAATCAGATTTAATCAACTCATGATTCTCCTTTAATTTTCTTTTATCTTTTATTTTTGTTTTTATCCCTTTAATTTTTCACGCGTGTAATTTCTTAATTACTGTTACATGCGTCTTCTTCGTTTTCTTTCATCCCAAAACCGTGCTCCTTAGTCGCTATAACTTCGCCATTATTCATCTCCTTCACATCCCTTCACACACCATAAAACCCGAAATTCTTTTCACAACATCGCAAAACCTCACTTACTTCACCTTTTCCAAAAACAAAAACCTCGACAAACTCTCAAATGGAAAACCCCTCTTCTCCATCCAAAACTCTAGAAATCGAAAAAATCTCAACAAACAACAATGGTGGTAGAAAATAAAAATTGAAATCACCTAGAAGAAGTGTGAGAAGAAGAAAAATAATTGGGGGAGATGATGCAGAAGAATCCCCGGAACAAGCTAAGGGGAAAGAAGAAACTACACATGTTCCTTCCAAAGGAACTGTTGCTTCTTCCTCCAAGAAACGAGTGGAAAGAAGTGAATCAAGGTATGTCTTAGGATTTTGTGTTGATTTAAAATGGGCAAAGGAAGTGAGATTCCACTAATTAACCGACATACTAAAGGACCAGGGTATGGAATACCTGTTTGAAACCGCATTTAACAATGGCTTAGTTCCTTTAGCTATGGATGAATTTTGTACAAATTTCATCAACACTGATGGAGTATGTTCTATTGAAGTTAGGGGGAAGAAAACAAAATTTTCTCAAGAAATGTTGGCAAAAATATGGGAAGTTCCTTGCAAAGGAACTGATGTGTATTTTAAGAGGAAAGGAACTGTCTCCTTTCCTTTCCCAATTTCCCTGAAGATAAAATTGTTGAATCTTTTAGGGGAACCGCTGGCCAAAACAAAATAAACCACAACCTTCTTTCTCCTATTCACAAAATTTTGTTTAATCTTGTTTGGAGAGCACTCATTCCTCAAACTGAGAAGAGGAATGAGGTGGGTCTTGGATATGTGTTACATGTTTTGTCTTGATCACCACATTCAAATATACTTTCCTTCTCTCTTTATCCAACATCTCACTCATAGCATTGATAATCATTGTGTTGTTGGGTATGGAGCTTTAATTACTTCTCTTCTTACTCACTTTAAAGTGAAAACAACCGACTGGCCAACATTGGGAATAAAACAAGGTAATATTCTAAATGAAAAAACTTTGCAGGGTTTGGATCTCTTTGTGCATGAGGGAGTGTTGACTCAAGGAAGAATTGCTCCTAGTTCGTCTCGCGAGAGGAAACTACCTAGGGTAGTAGAAGAGGAACTAGCGGAAGTAATACTGGAGGATAAGATCCTACTCCCACAGAACCAAAGGAACAGAAACCCAAGAGGTGCGAAACCGTTGCTAAAAAGCCTACCCCTCCTGTTCCTAAAAGAGTTAGACAGATCACAAGATTGAAAATTGCTCAAACTGTCTCTATTCCTTCAAACAAGGACTCTCCTTTAGTCCTATTTGATGCAGAGGAACAAGAACACAACTCACCTAAGGAACAAACTCCTCCACCCTCACCAAAAAATATATGTGCCCTTCACTAACATCTCTTCCATCTCTCCCTCATCCTTCTTTGTTCCTTCCAGCTTTGAACATTTAAAGGTTGAGATGAATGACCCCAATATAATCCTTTCTCCTCTACATCTGCTGATCTTCCTCAACCACCACCTTTTCTTCCTTCCATTTACGCTACCACCTCACCATATGTTTCTCTTCCAGGAATAGCTGGTCCTTCATAAGAAACCACCCCAGTTCCTTCACCTAAACCATCTACTACCTTTGGTTCTAAGGGAGAGGAACAAGTTCCTTCAGATGATTGTGGCAGGGTTAATGAAGTTTGTATTCCTACTCAACATATGATTAAGTTTTATAATCACTTTCACTGGAGTTTAGATGCTAAAACTAATAAGATGATGGGTCTAATGAAAGTCCTTAGTGATATTGTGATCGAACAACAAAAGAACATGGAGACAATGGCCCAAGCCATTAAAAGTTTGAAACAGCAACTTGATGGGAAACATGGAGAGGTGATGAAGAAGTTGGAAGATGTGGTTGAAGAAGAAGTTGTTGAGGAACACCATTCCCCTTCCCTTCCTAATGTCTAGTTCTTGTTTTTCTTCAAGGAACAAGACTTCTTAGCTTTTGTTTCATTTCTTTCTTTGTCTCTTTTTGTACTTTAAGGAATAAGTGCTATAAATACATGACTTTTGCTATATTTGTCTTCGTTTGTGATTTATGTGCATAATTTCTTACTGTGATTGCTGTTTGAGCTAGTCTACCCTTTGCATATCCTAACTTACCATTTTTATGGTGCTTGTTAATGGTCTCAAGGTATTGATCTCTATTCATGAAATCACCAAGAGTTTGATCTTTTTGACGATGACAAAGGGGGAAAAAGATTACGGCACAAACTATACTAAATAATATTTAAATTTACAAAAAGAGGTAAATGAAAAATCAATATTAAGCTTTCTTATGTTATTATTTTGTCTTTTTCATTCTCTTATGTTATTTGTTATTTCCTTAGTTTGTACCTTTGTTGTCATCATTTTTTTTTTGGTAAGTAAGCTAGATCAATATATTAACCACCACAACCATTACAACCAAACAAAGCTGCAACAAGCCAAACAGCTAGAAAGGCTCATTGCAAGCTTCCTAACAAAACATCTTACAGCTTACTTACACACTTCATTGGATATTTCTCTAATCCATTCTCTATCTTTCTGGCTTCTCTTCTTAACGTAATTACAATAGCATCTTTCAATTATATTTAATTGAATTCTATTACAGACACCAGCTACTGTATGAACTTTATTGTTCCAGAAAGCTTCATTTCTTGTCCACCACACATGGTAGACCATAGCTGCCACACAAGAAGCATAGACCTGCTTTCTGAACCTTGATTCTCTACTATGAGCTATATCCTTTAGAAGTCTGGGGACATCAGTACTCACCTCAACCATCTTTTGATTTCCTTCATCACATTTGCACTATAACAACATCTAAAGAACAGGTGTTCCTGAGTTTCATCCTCACTGTCACAAATAAGGCATCTTGCTGATTCACAAATTCCAACTTTGAATAGTCTTTCTGTTGTTTGCATCCTGTTTTGCATCACCAGCCACATCATGAACCTATGCTTAGGGATTACTAATCTGCACCAGACTAGCTTATCCCAGTGTACTCTTGCATAAGTACCAACTAACTTCTTGTATATATCTTGTACTGAATACCTTGCCATGCTAATGAGTTGTGCCTCATTCATGAGTGCTTTGATTTCTTCCTTCACAGCACACACCTTCTTCCAGTACCAGCTACATTCCAAGGGTGGTTTATATTCCCACCACCTACTATCTTCAATGTAGATAGCATTTATCCATTTAAGCCAAAGGTTATCTTTTTTTGCTGAGATAGCCCATGTATATCTCCCCATAGCTGCGACATTCCAGGAAACAATATTTCTAATCCCCAGCCCACCATCATTCTTTGGGGTGCACACTTTGGACCAAGCCACATAACCCCCTTTTGAGCTATAATAATTCCCAGACCACAAATAAGCTCTACATATCATATCAATGTCTTATAGAACTTTTTTAGAGAGTATACAAATTTGAGCCCAGTAGACATGAATGCTGTTGAGCATAGCATTAACTAGAACTAGCCTTCCCTGATATGAAAGGTTCCTGCTACTCCAGCTTCTCACTCTAGCTGTCATTTTATCTACAAGTATCATACAGTCCTTAGATGATAGCCTTTTAGGACTAATTGGGATCCCTAAGTATTTGAAGGGGATCTGACCAATTTTGAAACCAGACACCTCTGCAATTCTTCTAACCTCAACTGGATCCATACCAGTAGTATAGATCTTAGATTTGTTTTCATTGATTTCAAGCCCAGACACAGCAGAGAAATGCTTGAAGCCTTGTAACATTATGTATGCTGATCTATATTCTCCTTTACAACACAAAATCACATCATCTGCAAAACACAAGTGATTTAATTTCATCCCTTTGCATTTTGGATGACATTTGAATAGAGTATTGTCTCCCACCATTTTCAATGTTCTTGTGAGGTACTCCATGCAAATCACAAAGAGAAGAGGGGACATGGGGTCACCCTGTCTAAGCCCTCTTTTGCCTGGGAAGAAACCACAACTTTCACCATTCACAAGCAAGCTGAATCTTGGTGATGTAACACATTCCATCACCATCTGCACAAATTGATCTGGAAATGCTAGAGATTTCAGCATACTTTCCATAAATTTCCAATCAATGGAGTCATATGCCTTCCTCATGTCCATTTTGATGATACAACCAGGCTTAGAGTTTTTCCTTCCATAACCATGCACAATGTCTTGACAAACCATAATATTATGGCCAATGAATCTCCCTTGTATGAAGGCACCTTGATTTTCTGCTATTATATCAGGTAGAATCTTCCTCATTCTATTGCATATAACTTTAGTAATGCACTTATAGACCACATTGCAGCATGCAATTGGTCTATAATCAGAAACATTACTTGGGCATTTAGACTTAGGCACCAAAGTTATCAGAGTATTATTCATATCTTTCAACATCTTCCTATGAATAAAAAAATCTTTGACAGCAGTAATGATATCATTACCTATGATTTCCCATGAAGCTTTATAGAAAGCTGTACTAAAGCCATCTGGACCAGGTGACTTATCAACTGGGATTGAAAAAAGAGCTTGCTGAATCTCATCATCAGTGATTTCACTCATGAGTTCTACTTGCTGTTCTGAGTTCAAACAAGGCCCCTGAGCAATAATTTCTGCACAAATCACACTGGATCCCTCTTTTGTTGTCCCTAGTTATCCTTTGTAATATTCAATAAAGGCTTCAGCAACCTTTTCACCTTCCACCCAGGTACCATTAATGTCATGTATGCCATAAATTGCATTTTGAGTCCTTCTCTTCCATATTGCTCTATGAAACAAGGAAGTATTCTCATCACCCATCTTTATCCAGTCATATTTTGACTTTTGTTGTAGGAAGGATATGTAATGAGCATGGACTTTCCTATACTCATTTGCTGCCTCTTTTTTTTTTGCACATATTTCACCATTTTGCCTTTGATGTAGCTGTTTCTGACACTCCACTAAGTGTTCATAGGCTTTGCAATCAGCAATTTGTATGTCTTTGAATCCCACTTTATTCAACTCTTGCATCTCAGCTTTAACTCTTTTTAATCTCTGCATCACACAGAACATAGGAGTTCCATTCACTGTACTGCTCCAAGCTTCTCTAACTCTTCTCAGGAATTCAGGAGCTTCACACCACATTTTATAAAATCTAAATGGACTTGCACCCTTTCTTTGCACTTGGTGAGTCTGCAACAGCATAGGAGAATGATCAAAGAGGCCTTCAGGCAGGAATCTAGTCTCAGCTGTAGGAAATTCTTCACACCATCTCACATTATAAAGCACTCTATCCAATTTGCAAAACACTCTGCTACCATCAGTTTGCTTATTATTCCATGTATAATAGCAACCTGAATACCTCATATCCTCCAACTCACATTTTGTCACACATCTTCTAAAAGGGATCATATCATGATCTCTAACAGGACCCCCTATTTTCTCCTCCCTTTCTAACACACAGTTGAAATCTCCTAACACCACCCAAGCCCCCTTCATGTTCCCTGCAATCATCTCCAAATCATTTCATAGCTCCTCCCTCAATTCTGCTGAGTTAAAAGCATAGACAAAAGTACAGTAAAACTCCTTTTTATTACTGATTGCCTATACTTTGCAATGTATCATTTGAGAAGATATATAACATATATCCAAATTGAAAGAATCATCTTTCCAAGCCACAATAACTCGTCCACCAGGATGATGAGAAGAGTTAGTGCACAAACACCAACCACTAAAGATATTTTGATACATCCTACCCATTTTTGCTACCTTGACTTTAGTCTCAATGAGACTAACTAATGCTAGGGTCCTAGTACTAAGCAAATTCTTAACATCTTTTTGTTTGCTTATACTAGAGATTCCCCTGACATTCCAGCACATGATGTTATCCATGTTCCTTTTGTGGAGAATCCCTTCCCCTCTCTGCATCACCTATATTTCCATCAACTGTATGGTTATTTTTCACCCCATCATCACCCATATCTCCCAACACCTCAAATGCATTCTTCAGTTCTGTATCTTCTATACTCTTCTCAGTCTGTTTTCTTCTATTCTGCTGAGTAACCACATTAAACTCCTTCGCTACACTTCCAGATGCTACATTCACCTTAACTACACTACCAGTATCAGTATTCACCTTAACCACAGTATCCTCTTTCTCTATATCTGTATTCTGCTGTGTGGTTTTTACAACCCATTTTTTACTCACCTCAACCTTCCTCACCTGCTTCCTACACTCCTCAGATGAATGTCCCAAATTCTTACATACTTGGCAAAATTGTGGTTTCCATTCATAGTGTACTCCAGCCACCATTTCAACTCATTTCTCATTTATGAATGTGATTTGATCAGGGAATTCCTGATTCACACTCACTTCCACTAAAACGCGAGCAAATTGCAATCTATCACGTTTAGCTGTTGCTTGATCCACACGCACAAACTTTCTCACTGATTCCACAAGTTTCATCAAACACCTTTCATGCCAATATTTAAAATCAATACTCAATTGGATCCATGTAGGAAGTATGTTAAAATCTTCCTTCATCACATTCATATCTGCATCCCACGCTTTCACTATAACAGGTTTATTATCAAAGAAATTTGAATTCCCCGCCAAAACTTTATCTCGTTGTTCCATTGTTGCAAATCGCACAATATACACCCCTTTTTTAAGCACAACTACCTTATCAACCCCCTTGTTCCTCCAGATTCTTCTTATATAACCTTCCATCACCATAGGAGGTGGATTTGCTCCAACCACATAACAAACCACCGATGAAGTCCAGTAATCAACCTCGGGTTGAATATCCTCCATATCTATCTTAACAATTCCTCGATTACTCAATTCACTATTATGATCATGATCAGAGTTAAGAGCATGAGAAATTACCTCATCATCTACATTTTCTTCATCTTCATCTGAGAATTGCAGAATTGGTACCTGATTGATCACGCCACAGCTTCTATCCGCCCAACTAATTCGCTTCTAACCACTATTCCTGCCATCCTTAGTTACTGAATGAATAGATGACAACCATTCAGAGAAGATTCGATGCGTTTTTTGACTGTGTTTTAAGTCACGAAGATCCTCCTCCTCAGTTCGTTCCACTGTCTCTACCTCCATAGCTGCTACACCACGTAACTCCTCCATTGATTTTGTCTTCTTAGCATTTGTATCAGACGTCGGTCCTTTAGGTTTATTATTGTTTTTCCGGCTCTTCGAAGTTCTTGCCATGGCTACGATTTTCATCGAGAGAATTTTCCTAGAGAGAGAAACAACATTTTCCTTTTTCCCATATACACTCCATATTGTTGTCATCATCAAAAAGGGGGAAATTGTTGAACCCTAGTTTTGATGATGACAGAGGAACAAAGATGCAAACTAAGTATTGGACTAACAAGTTGTTTAAGTGAGTGAATTTCGAGGTATCAATGAAAGGAACAAAGAGAATACTAAGTCAAGGAAGATATCAAGTTTGGATTTCGAAGACTAAGCGAAGATGTTTCTATATTTGGTACTGGAGCAGCATTGGAGCAACAAGACTAAAGCGAGGCTTTTTGTTTTTTAGTTCCAGTGCAACGGAACGAGTAAGAATGGTAAGGAACTATGGCAATTTAGAATGAGAATGATCGTTTGTTCCTTTGTAAGGAACAGACGAACTGGCGCTGAACTTAGAGTTAAAGAAACTAACAATTAAAAGGAACTAGAGTTAGGATGAAGCATTACAACGGTACATTTATGTCAGTTGAGTAAATCATGCCTAGAATCTAGGTAACCGTTTGCTTTAACAAAAAATCTGATTTTAAGGATAATATTTTATTTTTCCAAAGATAATAATTTTTTTTCCCGATTTTTATGGAAACATTTTAAAGATAATATTTTTTGTAAAAGGATTTTATTTCGGTTTTAATAATTAAAATGTTTTTAATTAAATCAGATTTTCAAATTAATGCTTAAAGTGGTTGCTAAAATTAAGGAGCATTAACTTAATTCTCTCCCACGTTTAACAGTGATCATGGAGATCATGGGATGATTGAGGAACGTGTTCCTCTGGATAAGGAACATCATGGGATAATGGTTCAAACCACTAATACATGTTTTAATCCCACGTTCTAAGTTATTACCACTATAAATACTAATGTCTAATGAAGTTCCATGAAGGGTGTCTGACCAAATGATTTAGTGAGTTTAACTAAGTAAAGTGTCAATGCCTTCATTCTTTCATAAAAGCCATTTGTTCTTTGCCTTCTTACTCTAATTCCACTAAATTTATTCAATCAATTGTATTTTGGTTTTTGGCGTAAGGGGACTTTGAGTGGATTTCTGTAAGAGATAAGCTTTGAGTAAAGCAAGTTAAAGTGAGAAAAGATCAAGTGAAGTTGAGAGAACCAATTGTGAAGGGAAGAATTGTTCAGGAACTTGAGTTTAGGAACTCAAGGTGTGGCTCGTGAGTATAATTAGGTTGTAACAAAGTTGTTTGACCTAATTAGTGAAAGCGTTGAGTTTAAAATCCCTAGTGGTCGAGGTTGTTTCTTCTAGTTGGGCCCAAGAAGTTTTTCCTCGTAAAAATCCCTTGTGTTCCTTTAGCTTGTTTATTTGTTTAAGTTTAAAATACCACAAAAGTTTAAATTTATTTCTACACATACAATTCACCCCCCTCCCCTCTTGTATTGTTCCTAGTGATATAACAATATCCATGCCATTTTTATGGATGAGAAATCCAAGGAAATTGCTGGATTTGACCCCAAACGCACATTTTAAAGGATTCATTTTTAAATGATATTCTTGCATTCTTATAAATGATTTAATCAGGTGTTCTTTATGCATAGAAAAGTCATTAGATTTAACAAGTATATCATCTACATAAACCTCCATAATTTTACCAATCATATCTTTAAAAATTGCATCCATGGCTTTTTGGTATGTAGCACCAGCATTCTTTAAACCAAATGGCATGGCTACGTACTCAAATAGACCTAATGATTTTGGACATTTGAAAGCTGTTTTGTTACAATCTTCCTATGCAATTCTTAATTCACGATAACCTGCATATCCATCCATGCAAGATATATATTCATATCTTGATGTTGCATCTATTAGGAGATCAGCTACAGGCATGGGGTATTGATCTTTAGGTGTTGCTTTATTTAAATTCCTAAAGTCAATGCAAATTCTTATCTTTCCATTCTTTTTGACCACCGGGACAATATTAGATATCCAGTCGGTGTATTGGCATGACTTTATGAACTTTGCCTTGAGAAGTTTATTTATTTCTTCTTGTATATGTTATGTTAGTTCTGGCACTAGACTTCTAGGACTTTGGGACACATGCTTACTTGATAGGTAATTTATGTTCTATTCATGTACTATCAATGCCTTGCATTTCATGATGTTCCCATGCAAAACAATCTTTAAATTCTTTTAGAATTATAACTAAATCATGTTTCTCTTGATCAGTGAGAAGCTTACTTATATAAGTATAACGTGGATTTTCATCATTTCCTAGATTTATTTCCTCTAGTGGATCATGAACCTCTTGTTTAATATCCTCACTTTTAGCCCATATTTTTTCATCTTCCTTTTCTAAAGGTTCAGAATCATATATGGTGGAACAACATGTACTAGAACTTTCTAGAAAATCTTCTTAATATCTTTTAAAAGCTAGATCTTTCATAACTTGGTCAACGATAACGGTAAACACATTACAATATTCTTCATCGTTTACAGACATAATAACCTATTCAGAAAAATATAGTCTAACCATATAGGCTAACTAGAGCTAGTGATTGATCATAACTTAATGCATGTTGAGTAAATTCACATTTTGATTGAATATCTTCAACTTCTGGGACATCTTTAGTTTCTTCTATGAGAATTGCACTTGAGTCTTCTATCTCTTGGTGAGTTTGGAGCAACCTCAATTCTGATGTTAGGAACTGACATTAGAGAATCCCTGATGAAAACAGAACAGGAGATGAAATTAGACAAACTTCCTCATCTGCTTGTAATATTTCAAAGGTATCACCATTCCATAGTATTAAAACCTGATGGAGTGATGATGGAATAACATAATTATAATGTAACCTGTCCTTTCCTAGTATGGCATTACAATCAGTGCCATTTTTCACTATGAAGAAACCAGTAAAAGTAGTTTTATTAGAACCTACTTTAATCTTTGGAATAGCCATTCCTTCTACCTTCTCGGATAGTCTAGAAAAACCAGTTATATTAAATCTTTTCTAGTTTTTCCCAACCTTTGAAACACTAACAAAGCCATTATATTGACAGTGGCTCCAGTGTCTACTAATACTTTACCTAATCGTTTTCCTTCGAAGTCCACACTTAAGACTAAAGCCTTAGTATGTCTATCATCAACACCCTCTGATTTAAAGATCTTATCTATGATTAAACTCTAAAATCAGTTCTTAAAGATGTTTTACTAGGCGCTTTCTTTTGCGGGGGATTCAAATAAGAAGATAAGATTCGAGGCGATGTAATTAATTTACCTGCTTTCTTTTTCTTATCAACTTCATCTCTCCATGATGTAGTAGTTGGCAATGTGGATTGGTTACCTATTATCTTGAAATTTGTTGGTAGCATTAGTACGTTGCACTGCATAACCTGACCTTCCTAGCCTCCTACTTGGGATTTAGTCGATAATGGGTCTCCATCCAATAACAAATCGCTATTTGATACCAACAAATCCAAGTCTTCATATCCAAATTTCGAGCCATACACCTCATTAGCATCATCTTTTTCAGCTTCCTTCATATAAGAATCCTTTTCTTGTTGTTGCTGGGCGTTTATCTTCAGAGATGAAGAGCCATACTGATCCTCACCCAAAGCCAACAACTTAGTGATTCCTTCTTGAAGAGCCTCTTCATCAATCCTTACATTGGCAATAAGAGATTCTTGCACATTTTGAGTGCTGATTTGAGCTCTTGCTGCAGCAGCTCTACGGCTCAAATCCTTCATCTTAGATGAATTACTTTGACGTGAATTTTGGTCATCTTCTAGAGATTCCCTTATTACCATTTACTTGAGTCTCGTACCCCCTAAATTCCCTTTAGATTTGTCTTTCCTTTTAAGAATCTTAGAAATGGGAACTTAACTTACATCTACTAAAGATTCTTTTGGAAAAAAGTGAGATCCATTTCCATTAATCTTTCTTGGCCCTTGGCTCCTAGATCTTTTCTGGAATGGCCTCTGATATGCAGGAACATAGGTAGGGTCATTTGGTATGACCTGTGTCCTAATCATTTCTAATGTTATTTTACCTGAACATGATGAACACATATATGCCCTTAGAGCCTTCAATCATTCTATTGCTCTAGTTTGCAGAGTAAACTTTTGAGCAGCTTCTTTGTAAGTTTTAGCCTTCTATTGGGGTATCGCCAAACTTGGATTTGCCTTAACGTTAGTATTACTCCTAGCTTTGGCTAGATTAATACAATACACATCCAAATCCATGGCCTGACGTTCTATTTCTGAGACAATCACTCTTTCGAGAGTCAGTTGCCTAGTACGAAAACCTCTAAAGATTTGACATTGATCAATAGTATGGGACCCATTCATATGCCATCTACACATATCTTCTAGTCCCTCTTCGTTAGCTATTTTTGGCATAATCAGGACTCCTTCATCTAGCAATCTGTTAAAGAGCTGATTACCAATTTCTGTGGCTTGAGATGTATGTAACACAATTGTAAAATCATTGTTAATTGTCACCATATTACAAGACAAGTGAAATGGTCCGTCCACTTCAATCACATTCACCACATTAGCATTTTCATCATCAGGGAACATGATATTCTTTTTATCAATCTCATCCTGAATTTTATTTCTGAAAATAATGCACTCAGAAGTATCGTGGAAAACTGCATCATGCCATTTAAAATATTTCTTCCCTTTAACTTCATCGGTTGTTTTCAACTTATACCTTCCTACCAGCTTGATTTTATTATTAGATAATAACCAGTCAAAGATGGCGCTAGACTTCTTAGCGTTAAAAGTATATGTTCTCTTTTGCTTAGATTTTAATTGTTTTGGCGCGGAGAATTATTTTTTCTCAAGAGGAGAGCATTTATAACGTCCTCCTTGGACAATCTCAACCACATCTACTTCCGAGGATGTTTCAAAGAGAAAAGGTTGCTCAATTTAAGCGTAGAAATTTTTGTGCCTTGATGCACTTTCAGCTTGTAGGTTTCTTTCATACCTTACGGCTAATTCTGCTAATTCAACAAAATCACCGAAAGCATGACCATCAAGCCTTTTTTGAAACTGAATCAACATTCCTTCTTGAGCCATTTTTAAAAATTCCCTTTCAGGAATACTAACATGGCACCTAATCTTAGCCATTTTGAATCTAGCTAGATAGTCTTCTACAGGCTCTCCTAGCTTCTGTTGGAGTCTAGCTAAGTCGATTAATTGCACTTGCATATCCTGCCACGAGTGAATTAAATTGGGAGGTGAATTTGTATACCACCAAAAAGCAGTTTCAGTAAGGGACATAGATAACATTCCGAGTTTTAAAAATTCATTATCAACTGCTTCTCTACATTGACAATTAAACCTAGTTATATGTTCTTCAGCTGACACTCTATCATTGTCCGAAAACAAGGTAAAGTCAGGTATTTTAAATATCCTAGGAAATGTATTACGCCTATCAATCCATTCAGGGTAAGGTTTTTGACCTATTTATCTATAACCTTTCCTAGAAATATCCCCCACTAGTCTTTGGACTATGGCCTCTACTTGTGTTGCTAAAGGCTCTTGATTTCTTGCCGGATGTCCCATATTCCCATGGCCCATACTCCCCATTTGATCATACATATGAGATGGACTAGGAATGAAAGGTTGGTTCTGATAACCGCCCATTGGATATCTTGGCGATGTACATAGTTAGGATTATTCTATCCTTGTGTCGTTTGTGGCTAAAAGGTGTACCCATTATTGGGAATACCTTGTGGGTAACTTCCATTTGTATGAACAAATGGCGCGTGATTATGACCATAACTTGGAACAGCCCCATAATGAGACATCCCAAGATTAGGTGGTTGAAAGGCCATAAAGTTAGAAGAAGGAGGATTTCCATCCATGGTTGACTGATGTATAGGTACAAATGCATTAGGTGAACTATTGTTATTTATAACAAATATACCATGCTTTTTTCCTCCATGTGATGGTCCATGTTGATGTGTGTTATCTCCAAACTGTCCACCACCCATGAAAAAAGAAGGTTGATGACGTCCTGACGCCTGGTGCCAGCCTGGCTCCACGCCCGCTGCCATTTCGTCACTTCTCCTAAAATTCCCATGACTATTCTCTTCAAGGTTCAAAGGACTTGCCCTTTTTTGGCACCCTTGGGATGAAGCTTGTGGATCGTTTGAGACCAAAGCGTCTCTATTCTCAATATGGGAAAAGTGTACTCTTGTTGGATAAGCCATTGGGAGATTTGGTGTTAGTCCACGATCCACATGTGTTCTATTCAGTGGGACCTCTTCTAAAACCTTAAGTAGTCTCTCATTCAACTGGTAGTGTTTTTCAACTAGCGGTTCTAAACGAGTAACTACCTCAGTAGCAAGAGATGTTGACATTGTCGTAAAGGTCGCACTCATAGTATCATTTATGTCTATGAGTATGCGGTTTATCTACCTAGCGTTAGTATCTCTATTCTCTTCACTTATCCTTTGAAGGATATCTGTGAAGACCCTGGCTGATTCATGGGCTAAAGTCCTATAATTGGAATCAAATTGGTGCCTTTGACTCTCTCAAGCCTCCAATAGTAATTATTTCACTACTTCAGTGAACTTTCCATACAATTGGTGCACGAATGCTCGACCAGTATCACCTGGAGATAAAATGTCTCTTTGGGGAGTTTCTCCTAATGAGTCTCCTGAGACATTATGAATTGGTTCATTTTTTTCCACAAGTAACCGAGACTCTGAATGCGTTGAATTATTATCTTCCATAGTTCGGGAAATTTGATCAATTCTAGCACCTTCTTTACTCTTTCAAGAACATGTACTCGACATTTAGGATTAAAAGACAATTAAAAGGACTATTTTAAATAAAGGCTACTTTTAAAATTTAACAAGGAAAATATCACAAATGTGTCCGCCAAAAAACCTGTTGGCACAAATTCAGTTGGATGACTTTGCAAACAAGTCAATGCACACCCAATAGTTAGATACTGAATGTCACGGGAGTCTTAGTCCCTGGGGGTTACCGGTTTTAATTTGATAAAACCTCGCTAACATACTTTGTTATAGCCTAATGTAACTAAACTATAACGACTAATAAAATTAGGCGACGTGTATTAAATAAGGTGATCAAAACAATAATTAATCTATTAATTAAAGCTACGTGTTCCCACTTGTATCAGAAACTTCTAGAAAGATTCTATAACACACAAACCAGGCTAGACAATTAAAGGATAAACATGAAGATGAATACCTCCATGGATTTCGACTAAAATCGGAGTTTGAACAAACTTGGTAACTCAATACATCATCTAATTCTAGGCTAGAGGCTAACTATAATCCCAGAAGGGGGTTGGCTAATTTAGGTAAAGCTACGCTAGAGAGAAGTAAATTGCATGTTTGTTGTGTGTTGTGTTTGTTGTCTTGTTCTGATAATCCTTCACGTATTTATAGTACGGAGGAGTATGTAACTTCCTTGCTTCTTGGAGGGAAAATATTTGAATCATTTATGATTCAAATCACAATTTCTATCTTCTGGTGCCATGATGCCCACGTTCCATCACCCACGTTCTTGCGTGCTTCATGATCAAATTAACTTCCAGCCATGTCCTTACGTCCAGCGTTACTTTGGTTTTTAACTCTTAACTGTTGTCGCTTGATTATCATTGAAGGTTGAACCTCCTTTTATGAATTGCTCACCGTTGACTTCTGTTGACTATATATCATCGGCTCATTGATCACCTAAACTGTATTCCTAAATGGATTTCGATTGCTTTGTCTATTTGTGCAACAATGTCTAACCTGTTGTGACTCTAAGTCAATGTTATTTTGATGATGATAAACACATGTTATTTTGATGATGATAAACGATTTGTGCCATAACTTGTAAGAGTGTAACAGTGATCTAAGAAAGTCATGAACACTGGACGTTCATGAAAGATTGAAGAACTTGAAGATATGGAAGCTTAGATTTTTTCATACTCTTAATTATGTAATGCAAACTATTAGAACCTTGTGCTAAATTTTGTGCTAAAATTACAAATGTGAAATTAGAATGGTTATTTATTTTCTTAGAGTTAAGAAAATAGGTGAGCATATTAATTTCATATATCAATATAAAAAGGGAATCTTAGTTTCAAAATTAAGATATTAAAGTAAATGTTTTTAAAAACGAAAAACATATTTAAAAAGAAAAGAATTTTAGAAAAATCGAGTTTAAATTTTTTTTGTAAAAATCGATTTTAAGAAAAAATATTTTATAAAAGAATTTCGAAAGCAAAAGGATTTTTAAGAAAAAGAAAAAAGGAAAAATAGTTTGTGATAAACTATTTTGATAAAAAAGATTTCGAAATAAATGAGGAATATGAGATAAAAAGGAAATCAAATTGGTTACCAATATTATGGATAAATATTGTTTTAAAGAAAACCTATCTTTTTGAAATAAGGATAAAGATGAATAGGATAAAGTTTATTTTCTTGAAAAAAAAGTTTTATCTCTTAATCTTAGGTGTTGTGCATGTGCATGTTAAGTTTTGATGATGAAAAATAATATAATATGTTCTAGTATGAAAGTTTGTAACTGATGGTTGAGAACGGAATAAATAAATGACGACTTTTAAGAAATGCATAATCAAGATTGAAGTAAAAGTTTATATTCCTAAGTTTAGCTATGTTATGCAAAGTGTAATGTACTCCCTCCGTTTCCTAAAGATCTTCCCTCTTTCCGTTTAAGGGTGTTTCCAAAAGATCTTCCCTCTTTTGCTTTATTCCTTATTTGGCAAAACAAATTCCCTATTTACCCTCTCATGTCACTATCATATGGTCCACCATTATATTATTAATCAATTTTACCTCTTTCTCTCTCCTACTTTAACCCCTTTTTATTTGTTTATTTATCTTACCCCTTTCTCTCTCTTACTTTACTCACACCATGCCCCACACAACTTGATTTCCCTTGGTATCTGTAGGAACAGTAAGTGGGAAGATCTTTAGGAAACGGAGGGAGTACTTGAACTAGGTGATATATTATGTGCCAAATATAGAAATATAAATTAGTATAATTATTATTTTCTTAGAGTTAAGGAAATAAATAATTATGTTAATTTTATATATCTATATAAAAGGAAATTGAAATTCAAAAAGCAAGTTTATTAAAAATGATAAAGTTTTAATAAAAACGTTTTATGAAAGAATTTTCATTAAAACGTGTTTTTAGTAAAAAACCGAGTAAAAAATATTTTTGATAAAAATAAGATTTTCATAAACAGTTTTGAGAAAAGGGATTTTCAAATTCAAACAAATAATATAAGATAAACGAAAATTCGTTGGTTATCAAATCTAGAAGATAGAAATTAATTTAAGGAAAGCTTATCTTTTTAGAATTGAAGATGAAGATGAAAAAGATAAAGTTTATTTTCTAGAAAGGAAAGTTTTATCCCTTAAATTAAGGAGTAAAAGATAAATAATTTTTTAAAGGATTCTCAATCAGTGCATGGACTATAAAAGGGGTTATTAATTAAGTTTTATGGACCATGTTTTCAGAGACAAAAACTAGAAATATTTAGAACAGAAAACAATTTTCTAAGGCACAAAGTATAGCACTATTCGAGTCAGTTGCATAACTATTCTACGATTGTAATTGTCCTCTAAATTGCTTGAATAAGAAGCACACGTTTGAGGATCTTTTCTTTCTGTAATTTCATAATTATAGAGAGTCGCAACACTTAGAGTTAAGTGTTGGTGAGCACTACTAGGGCTAGTAGTGGGGGATTCAAAGATATAAAAGAGTTTTGGTTCGTGTGGACGGCAGAGGTGAGATTGAACCACGTTTATATCTTGTGTTTGCGTATTAATTTCATATACTTTTAGTTTTAGTTTTCGAAAAAACTCAAATCTGTGATTTACAGGTATTTAGTGCCTGGCACAGTGCCATAACAGAGATTTTGCGAAAATCGATTAGATTTCGTCACATAATTCCCCCCCCCCCTCTTGAGTGTCACCTTGTGTTCCAACAAGTGGTATCAGAGCAGGCTATTCTTGTAAGACTAATCTCTAGAGAATAGAAATCATGAATATGCAAGATGACTTTCGAGATAGGCACTCCAAGTGTCCTACTTTCAATGGACGAATGGTGGAAGACAAGAATGACGATCTACATTCAAGGATCAGATTATGAGTGCTGGAGAATCATAAGAACAAGACCTATTCTGATCCAAGTCAAAGATGCGGAAGGAAAGATGGTCGACAAGGATGAAGATGACTACAATTCGGTTAACTACGCAAAAGCCGAAAAAAATTTCAAAGCTATGAGTATTCTCCAATATGGAATTGGACCTGATGAATGTTCAAGAATCTCGGCATGCACTACTGCTAAGGAAATATGGGACACATTGGAGTTGGCCCGTGAAGGTACGAATGAGGTAAAACAATCTAGAATAGATTAACTTGTCCAACAATATGAATTGTTTACTATGAATAAGGACGAATCTATTAAAGAGATGTTCACTAGATTCACGCTAATCACTAATGAACTGCGTTCTCTAGGGAAAAACCTATTCTTCTGAAAGATCTAGTAAGAAAAGTGTTAAGTAGTTTAACAAATCGATGGCTCCCTAAAATCACTACTATTCAAGAGGCTAAAGACTTGACTAAACTCTCACTAGAACAACTAATTGGCTCATTAATGACTCATGAACTTGTCTTAGATTCAAAAACTAATGAACCAAAGAACAAAGATTTAGCCTTAAAAACTGAAGTAGAAACTGAAGATAGTGATAGTGATGATGAGGTGGCGTTTCTCACTATAAAGTTTCAAAATTTTCTCAAAAAGAACAGGAACAACAACTTCAGAAGAAGTGGAAACTTCAAAGGTAAGGGTACTACTTCTAACCTTAAGAAAAGTGCTACGAACTCTGGTTGTTTCAAGTGTGGTGAGTTCGACAAGGAAATAAAAAACTTGACCAAGCAAAAGACAGGACTAGAACTAGAATATAAGGACTTATTGAAAGAAAAGAAAACACTAAAGACAAAGATTGATGAACGAGAGGAAACTATTGATGAGAAAGATATCGAGATAAACGCACTAAAATATGAAAAATATCTTGCTGATAAAATCGTAAATAGCGCAGTGCCATCCACTGTTGTAGAAGCTGAAAAAATATGTCTTCAAAAACAAATTGAATCATTAAATCATGAGTTGGTTGAACTTAAGAACTCAAGACAAAAATCAAAAATTGTTCCACTAATGCTGCCTAGTGATGCTAAGATAAGTGTAGAACTTGATAAAGTTAAAAGAGATTTAGAAATTTCCAGAAAAAGAAGTAGTGATTTAAATATCTCAGTCGAATTCAGGAACGCAACTATCTATTGCTCGAAAGATGCATGAAAAGTGGACTAATGGAATAAATGCTCTAAATCACTTAACAAGCACCACAAACAATGTGAACAGAACTAGCTTAGGATACATCGGTCAGTAACACAGTGTATGGCACAGTGCTAGAACCTTCGAAAGAGATATTCGAAAAAGAAAATACGTGGATCTACCTGAATATCTAATTTGCAAGTTTTGTGGAAATAATGGTCACTTAATTGATGACTGTAACATTAAGAAAAAACGAATTGCAAAGAATGTCAAACGTGTTACTCAAATGTGGGGTAGGAAAGACATATTAGATGCTCAACGAAAGAAAAAGGGACCCAAGCAAATCTGGGTTCCTAAAACTAACAAGTGATTCTTTTGTAGGTAAACGTGAGAGGAAGCAGCCTATGGTACCTCGACAGTGGTTGCTCAAGACACATGACTGGTGATAAATCTCAATTCCTCTCACTAGTAACCCATAATGGAGGGTGTGTTAAATTTGGTGACAACAAAAAGGGAGAAATAATTGGAATAGGAAACATTGGCAAATCTCTAACACACTCCATCGAGAATGTAATGCTAGTAAATGGTCTAAAACACAATATGTTAAGTATATCACAATTGTGTGATCGAGGTAATATTGTTGAATTTCAAGCAAATATGTGCTGAATCATTAACACGGACACTCAGGAATTAATCTTGGAAAGTAAAAGGTTAAATAATATTTACATAACTTGTCTAAACACTTCACATAATGATAAAATTTCATGCGTGAGTGCTCTATAAGATAACCCTTTTACTTTGGCATAAAAGACTTGGACATGTTAGTGCTAGATTGCTTAACAAATTAAGAAAAATGGATTTAGTTGATGGCCTACCATCTATAAAATTTGATTGGGAAGCAATTTGTAATGCTTGTGCTAGATGCAAACATGTTCGATCGTCTTTTAAGTCAAAACATTTGTTAGCACCTCTAAACCCTTGGAATTAATTCATATGGATCTCTGTGGTCCAATGCATGTAAGGAGTTGAGGTGGTAGCAAATATGTATTAGTACTTGTTGATGATTTTTCTAGATTTGTATGGACTTATTCTTGGTATCAAAGATGAAACGTTTGATTTATTTATAGTTCACATTCAAAAAGTTCAAAAACAAACAAACTGCAAATTGTTATATGTCCGAACTGATCATGGCATTGAGTTTGAAAATACAAATTTCGAGAAATTTTGCAATGACAATGGAATTGATCATAACTTCTCCGCTCCAAGGACTCCACAACAGAATGGAGTTGTAGAAAGAATGGATCGTACTTTAGAAGACATGTCTCGAACCATGTTATTATATAGTGGCTTGCCTAGAAATTTTTGGGCCGAGGCAGTGAGTACTGCATGCTACATATATAATAGAACTAAAGTACGATCCATTTTGAATAAAACTCCATATGAACTTGTTAAAGGTAGGAAACCAAATATATCTTACTTAAGATGTTTTGGATGTACTTGTTATGTTCACAACAATGGCAAGGATAATTTGGGTAAGTTTGATCCAAGGAGTGATGAAGTAGTGTTTATAGGATACTCTCCTCATAGCAAAGCATATAAAGTATACAATAAAAGAACAATGCGTATGGAGGAGAGTGTTCATGTCATATTTGATGAAAATGATAAAAAATTCTCAAGATGCAGGTAGATGATGATGAAGACTTCTTTATTGGACTATATAGAGAGTCACTAGACATCAGAATGTTGAAAAACAAACTGAGACGGCTTCTGCAGCATAGTGCATGGCACAGTCCGAGGAACAAAACAACAATTGTGACGAGCGTGAACAAAATACATAAAAAGTAACTGAAATTGCCGAAGGTCAAACCTTAGAAGAACCAACAAAAGATGAAGGCAATCCAATAATAGAAAATACTACTAACCGCTCAGAGCATGGCATTGTGCTATCGAACGCAACTTTCACTCCAAAGAAATGGAAACATCAAAGCTCACATCCTATTGACTTAATACTCACGGACATTGCAAAGGGAGTTCAAACTCGTTCATCTGTTCATAATTTTTGTGCTTTTATATCTGAAATTGAACCTACAAACTATAAAATTGCATTAACTGACCCTGATTGGATTCTTGCCATGCAAGATGAGTTGAATCAGTTTAAGAGAAACGAAGTTTGGCACTTAGAACCTCGTCCCACTAATCAATCAATTATTGGATAAAATGGGTTTTTCGAAACAAATTGGATGATAGTGGGATGATTGTTTGGAATAACGCTACTGTAACAGCCCGCTCTTCCGAGCTGCTAACTAAACACACTCAATATCCATAAACTAGAATTAACTCTTAATTAAACTACTTCGCAGCGGAAAAATATCCTTAAATACACCAATAATTGAACTAAAATTCCCAAATATTAAACAATGAAATATGAATAACTATTCTCCAATCAACTAACTAGATACAAGCTCAATCCTTAATCTAGGACGACATCATAATCTTGCTTCACTTCCATTCTCGAGCCCTTGATATCAAACTTGCAAATTCAGAGAAGAAAATACAAAACAAACAAAATTCCAAAATGAGTGGAAAACTCGTAACCTTTACTTCAGCCCGTTAAAAACATTTTATTTTCTCAAATCATTTTCATCTCGTTACACCGCTGGCATAATTCACTCTCTTAAACAATCAGTGGCAAGTACGGGCTTTGGACAAAGGACAAACGCTACCTCCAAGGTTCGTTATGGAGCCCAGCAATACTACCCCCAAGGTTCATTATGGAGCGTAGCCGACCGTATCAGGTCAAAAAGTAACCATCCTCCACCCATACCTTGCCCACTTTCTATTTTCAGTTCATAAACTAAGCCAGCAAAACAGTTGCGTATTCATAATCAATCAATGACACTCATCATCACATTCATATCTATGGCCATAGTACGAACTTATTTATTGAAAACAGAACATAAATGTTCACACACACACACAAGGGCATGAGTAAATGATTTTACTGAACATAAACGTTACCTGAATCGCAATCCAGATTTGAACAATACAACCTCCTTCATTAATCTTCATCTCCAAATGAGATTCAATTCCATAATCGTTCTCCAACAATTCACCTTATAACAATAACGATAATTAAAAACTATCCTTAAACTAATCTAAACTACAAAGTGAATCCATAACCAATTCTCAATTTCAAAATTACCTCCACTTATCATTCTAATTTCCTTTATCCTCAATCAAGAACTATAACTCTTAACTTAATCAAACTAAACAAACTTAACTCTACTAATAACATCCCTAAACAAGCAAGCAACTAATTTTAATACTATGAAAATAAAACAACTTAATTATACCATTATCCATTAAGAAATTGAAACCTTAGTGTGGTTGTTTCTTCCATCACAACACACACACAAACCACTAAAAGAGTAGCAACGACAACATAACAACAAGACAACAATAATAGCAAAAAAACAATAGCACATCCACCACAAACTCTACAGCGCAGCATCAACACAAAGATCACCATCACCAACAATAATATAACACCAACACCGACATCAATACCACGCATCAACACCACAGCAATAACAACAGCAACTTAGGCTAAACAAGACTGGAAATCAGAATTTAAAGAGGTAGTCATTACCTCTGCTTCAAGAGCAGGGGAGACACGCACGGCATGGGGCCTCGATGCTCCGGCGAGGCTGCAAGGCACGGCAGCAGCGGTGCGCAACACCACTAGCCACGAACAAAAGAGGAAAGAGAGGAGAACGGTAACAAGGCAGCAGCAACGGCGACCAACATCAACAGTGAAGCACCACCAAGAGAAGAGAGAGAAACACAGGCAACACGGTAGCACCCACGGTGGCTTGCGAGCAGCACTGCCACAATGAAATACGAATACGGGAGAGAGAGAAAACAAGAACAGCAGCGTCGCTCGCTCGCGGCGGTGAGATAAGCCGAGGCTCCGACGAGCAGCAACTCTGAGCAGTGACGAAGCACCGTGAGATGGCAAGGAAGAACGGAACAAGCGAGAAACAGGGGATTTGGGGTTTCACGTGTTTGGGGTTTTCTTGGGGTTCGCTTCACGAGAGAGAGAGAAAGGTTTAAGGGGTGGGTTTGGGTTTATCACCAAACCGACAAACCAAAAGGAATTTTTTTATCGAGTTTCCAAATAAAGCAACCGAATAGAAATAAAAATGTATCCCGACTTTGGTTTCTAATTGGGTAAATACAAACGCAATATATAAAATAATATAATAATAACTTCATAAAAATTAATATAACGAATATATTACAACAAGACAAATAAAAATAATACTCCGATCCACAACTCAAATAATATAAGAATTTTGGGAACATAATTAACTTAATAAATATATTTAACGTTTAAATAATTGCGCTTAAAAACAGGGCTATTACAGCTACACTTGTATGTCAAGGATTCAACCAGCTGGAGGGAATAGACTATGATGAAACATTTGCTCCTGTGGCCCGTTTAGAAGCTATTAGAATTTTGATATCCTTTGCTGCCTTTAAAAATATTAAATTATTTCAGATGGATGTCAAAACTGCCTTCTTAAATGGCTACTTGAAGGAACAGTGTATGTTGAACAACCTCCTGGCTTCATTGATCCAAATTTTCCTAACCATGTTTTCAAACTTGATAAAGCACTTTATGGTTTAAAGCAAGCTCCTAAAGCTTGGTATGAACGCGTATCTATATTTTTAATTGAAAATGGCTTCAAACGAGGTTCAGTAGATAGAACACTGTTTCTGAAAATGGTAAGAAAGTAGATGAAACAATCTACAGAGGTATGATAGGCTCTCTCTTCTCTACTTAACTTCAAGTCGGCCAGATATTCTGCATAGTGTATATGCATCTGTGTCGGATTTCAGTCTTGTCCAAAAGAATCACACTTCAAAGCTGTCAAACAAATACTTAGATACTTAAGAGGCACTAATAACTTGTATCAATGGTATCCTAAAGGAGAAAATTTTGACTTGATTGGTTTTTCTGATGCAGATTATGCAGGATTTCTAGTAGACGGGAAGAGTACTTCTGGGACAGCTACTTTCTTAGGTCCTTGCTTAATCTCATGGGCCTCTAAGAAGCAAAATTATGTGGCACTCTCCACTGCAGAGGTTGAATATATTACAGCCGCCTCATGTTGTGCACAGGTATTATGGTAAGACAACAACTTCGAGATTTCGGAGTTATGATTGATAATGTGCCTATAATGTGTGATAATACAAGTGCAATAAACATCTCAAAAAATCTTGTTCAACATTCACGTACTAATCATATAGAAATAAGATATCATTTTTACGTGATCATGTCGAAAAAGGCAACATAGCCCTTGAATTTATTTGTACTGAGGACCAAATAGCTGATATTTTCACTAAACAACTTGCTCGTGAACGATTTGAAAAACTTAGAGTAGCATTGGGATTGATTTCTGGTACTTAGTTGAATTATATGTTTCATTGACCTACCTTCACATGTTCAAATGAGTTCGAAAGATTATACCTAAACTAAGTCATAAATTATTTCGATCATAGGCCAAGACTCCTAAAAAGGCTATGGATTTTGTCCTGATAATCTACACCTAAGTTGCTTCATGAAATTCACTAAACAATCATATGTGTGTCACAATTTTTTTCCAAAAGAGTAATATTGCTTTACATAAAAAGACAAAATTCTTTTCGAAAATGCTTTTTTAATTTTTTTTTCCTAAACTATATGCAAGGCTGGTATGTGTCTCATAGTTCAAACGCCTATCCTACAAAATCCCAAACACCAACCCAACCCACAAATAAACCGCGCCCCATTTCCCTTTCCTAAACCTCTCTAACCCCATTCATTTCCCCACTCCCTGACATTCAAAACCAACACTCTCCTTTACTTTCTCCCTCCTCTTTCCTAAACCCTAACATGGTGAAATGGAAAACTACCCGATGGCCACCCAAGAATCCGCCACCACGATCCCTGCTGCGTCTTCACCTCCTCTCTCCCCAGATCCACCCACTCCACCACTATCTCCTCCTCGCGCCCCTACTCCTCCTCCTCCACCTCCACCACTATCTCCCCCTCGCCACCCTACTCCCCCTCCACTACCACCCTCCGGTTCTAATGCCTCTAACCGCAAAAAGATCGTCGTTTGAAAACCCCCTACATAAAAATTCGTGGTCAAGAAAACCCCTTACAAGAAATCCATCACCTGAAAACCACCCACCGTAACGAAAACTTCCACTCGAAAAAAATTGGGCTCTCCTCCACCATCACCTTCTCTCTCATTTTCTACTCCACCATCGTCACCGTCTACTGAGCCTACCGGTTCCACTCGTCGCAAAAGCAAATCTTCCGCTGATGCCG
The DNA here is from genome assembly GCF_026745355.1 of Beta vulgaris subsp. vulgaris. Classification (NCBI taxonomy): domain Eukaryota; kingdom Viridiplantae; phylum Streptophyta; class Magnoliopsida; order Caryophyllales; family Amaranthaceae; genus Beta; species Beta vulgaris. The sequence continues at coordinate 29,095,352 of NC_079202.1, read as the reverse complement.
GTACACCTTCCTATGCCCCTTCTACTTTCAAACGTCACTTGATCTCTTCCTCCACCACTGGCGTCAAAATTTTACCCGGACGAGTTTTTTCGAAATCTTGGATTTCTACGGCTGAATTTCAATTTTTGTTCGACTCTCTTCAAACCCAAGGTTGGTTACAATTACTCTGTTTTAATGATGCTATTTATGAATTAGTGGTAATGGAGTTTTATCAATCTCTGGTTGTGACTGATAATTTAGATCTTACGGCTACTGTAAATGGAATAGAAATTCATATGGGTGTTGACAATTTGGCTCAGATTTTAGGAGTAGAAAACACTACTATTACTCGCACCTCTAAGGGATCTACTTGCCGGGATATTATGAGCGACGGTATGTTAAGCCGTATGGAACCGTGTGCAATGGCAGGAGAGTTGTTAAAGAAATACTTTTTGGAGTTTCAACCTAAAGAAGCTTGTGTGGGATGTATAAAGATACAAGAAGAGGTTGGCCAAGTGAAGAACAACTCCTGGCACGTGAGCGAGCATGTGACAGGCTTGCAGCATAGCAGCACCGACAAATCATGTCGGCTTTCTCTCTGATTCTAAAACCAACCCCACCTTGATCTTGGTTGTCTTTTTGTGCTTTTTGAAGATGTCAAAAGGGGGAAAAGTGACATATAATATTCCATTTGTGCTAGTAAGATATTTCATGTTATGATAAGTGGTTTAAGTATAATGAGCTTGTTGTGGTATGCAAAATTGATGTTATTAATCTATTTATGAATAAATGATAAGGGGAATAATAGATGCATATGTTAAGGGGGAATGCATACATTAAAGGTGAAAAAGTGATTACTTGATAATATTATATTTAGGGTTTGTCATCATCAAAAAGGGGGAATTTGTTGTGCATGTGCATGTGCATGTTAAGTTTTGATGATGAAAAACAATATAATAGTACGAAATTTTGTAACAGATGGTTGAGAAAGGAATAAATAAATGAAGACTTTGAAGAAATGAAGAATCAAGATTGAAGTCCAAGTTTATATTTCTAAGTTTAGTTACTTTATGCAAAGTGTAATGTACTTGATTTCCTAAGGCATAGAGTATAGCATTGTTCGAGTCAGTTGAGTAACTATTCTACGACTGTAATTGCCCTCTAAATTGCTTGAATAAGAAGCACACATTTAAGGATCTTTTCTTTCTGTAATTTCATAATTATAGAGAGTGGCAACACTTAGAGTTAGTAGTGGGGGAGTCTTATTGTATCAAGAGGTTGATATTTTAGGATTCAAAGAATTTGAGTTTTGGTTCGTGTGGACGTAGATCTCAGAGGTGAGATTGAACCACGTTATATCTTGTGTTTGTGTATTAATTTCATATACTTTTAGTTTTAGTTTTCGCAAAAACTCAAATCAGAGATTTACGAGTATTTCGCACAGTGCCATAACAGAGATTTTGCAAAAAGCGATTAGATTTAGTTACTCAATTCAACCCCCCCCCCCCCCCTTCTTGAGTGTCACCTTGTGTTCCAACATTATGAGTAAAAGATAATCATAACTTAGAGAAGGATTTTCAATCAGAATATATGCTATAAATGGGATTGAAAATTAGTTTCATAACTCACGTTTTCAGAGAGAAAAAATCGGAGACATTAAGAGCTAAAAACAGTCTCCTAAAGCACAGAGTATAGGACTGTTAGTCAGATTGAGTAACTATTCGAAGTTTGTAATTGTGCTCTATTTGCTTGAATAAGAAGCACGCTCTTGAGGAATCATTCTTTCTATGATTTCATAATTATAGAGAGTGGCAACACTTAGAGTTAAGTGTTGAGGAGCACTACTAGGGTTGGTAGTGGAGGAATCTTATTGTATCAAGGGTTTGATATTTTAGGATTCAAAGTAATAAATAGTTTGGTTTGTGTGGACGTAGATATCAAAGGTGAGATTAAACCACGTTATATCTTGTGTTTAAGTGTTGATTTCATTTTTTTATGTTTAGTTTTCGCAAAAAATCAAATCAGAGATTTACGAGCGGATAGCACAATATCTGGCACAGTGCCGTAACCAAAGCTTTGGGAAAATCGATTAGATTTAGTCACTCAATTCAACCCCCCCCCCCTCCTTCTTGAGTGTGACATTTTTTTCCAACAAGTGGTATCAGAGCAGGATATTCTCATAAGATTAATCTCTAGAGAACATAAATCATGAACATGTAAGATGACTCTCGAGAAAGACCCTCCATGTGTCCAGTTTTCAATGAAAAAAAACTATGGATGACGGAAGGCTAGGATAAGGATCTACATCCAAGGATCGGACTATGAATGCTGGAAAATCATAAGGAAATGACCGATCCTTATCAAAACCAAAGATGCTGAAGGAGAGATGGTTGACAAAGATGAAGATGACTATAACTTAGTTTACTATAAAAGACGAAAAAGACTTCAAAGCTATGAGTATTCTCTAATATAGAATTGGACCTATTAAATACTCAAGGATATCGGCTTGTACTACAACAAAAGAAATATGGGACACGCTAGAATTGACCCACGAAGGTATGAATGAGGTAAAACAATCTAGAATAAATTTGTTTGTCCAACAATATGAATTGTTTACTATGAATAAGGATGAGTCTATTGAAGAGATGTTCACTAGATTTACACTAATCACTAACGAATTACGTTCTCTAGGCAAAACATATACTTCTAAAGATTTAATGAGAAAGATGTTAAGAAGTTTGACAAATTGATGGCTCCCAAAAATAACCGCTATTCAAGAAGCTAAAGATTTGACTAAACTTTCACTAGAATAACTTATTGGTTCATTAATGACTCATGAACTTGTCTTAGATTCTAAAACTAATGAACCAAAAAGTAAAGGTATAGCCTTGAGAACTGAATTGGAAATTGAAAATAGTGATACTGATGATGATATTGATTTTCTTACAAGGAGATTTAAAAATTTTCTCAAAAAGAACAAAAACAACAATCCTAGAAAAGATGAAAATTTCAAAGGTAAGAGTACTACCTCTAACTCTACGAAAAGTGCTACTAATTCTGGTTGTTTCAAGTGTGGTGAGTACGATCACAGGATAAAGGAATGTCCCTTATGGCATGATGAGAAGCCTAAAGAAAGAGGGAGCAATCCAAGAAAGAATTTTAAAAAGTTATGATAGTTGTCATTTAGGGAGATTCGAATTCTGGTGAAGAACAGTCAGAGGCATAGTGTCATGAATCAAAATTATGTCTGAATGTTGTACAGACATCACTGAGAAGGGCACAGTGCCAGGACGACTCGAGCTTGTGTTTAATGGCGAAAAGTTCGAACTCCCAAGATGAAACTGAAGACAGTGAGGTAAGTCTTCTTTCTCTAAAACCTTCAATACATCTTTTATCAAATAACCAACTTGTTACTTTGCTTGAAATATCATTGATGATTGTCAAGAAATGAATGATGATTTTTCAATCATGAAAAAAGAAGTGAAAATTTTAACTAAGCAAAAGATTGGGTTGGAACTTGAATATAAAGATCTCTTAAAAGAACATAAAATACTGATGAAAAGGATTGATGAACAAGAGAAAATTATGGAAGAGAAAGATACTACTTGCTAATGAAATCATAAATGACACAGGACCATACATTATGCTAGAAACTAAAAATTCGAGTCTTGAAAAACAAATTGAATCACTAAATCATGAATTAATAATTGAGTTAAAAGAATCAAGAGAAAGATCCAGAATCGTCCAACTCATGCTACCTCATGATGCTAAGTTAAGTGAAGAACTTGATAAAGTGAAAAGAGAATTAGAAATTTCGAGAAAATAAATAGTGATCTAAATACTTCTGTAGAATTATTGGAATCACAATTGATTATTGCTCTAGAAATGTATGAAAAGTGGTCATATGGTCTAAAAGCTCTCGATTATTTGTCTAGTACAACCAACAATCGAAACAAAACTGGTTTAGGATATACAGGTCAGCAACACAATGTACGGCACAGTGCTAGAAATTTCAAAAGAGACTTTCGTAAAAGAAAATATGTTGATCTACCTGAATATTTGATTTGCAACTTTTGTGAAAAAAATTGACTCCTTATGGATAACTGTAATATCAAGAAAAGGAGTTTTGCAAAAAATGTAAAGAACGTAAATCAAATATGGGTTAAAAAAGACTTGTTAGAAGCTCAACGAAAGACAAAGGGACCCAAGCAGATCTGGGTTCCTAAAACTAACAAGTGACCTTTTGGCAGGCAAACTTGAGAGGAAGCAGCCTATGGTATCTTGACAACGGCTGCTTAAGACATATGACTAGTGATAAATCTCAATTTCTCTCACTAGTAGCCTACCATGGAGGGTGTGTTACATTTGGTGATAACAAAAAGGGATAAATAATTGGTATTTGAAACTTCAGCAAATCCCTAACACACTTCATAGAGAATGTGATGGTGGTAAGTGGTTTGAAAAATAATTTGTTAAGCATACCACAATTGTGTGATCAAGGTAGTTATGTTGAATTTCATGCATGAATGTTTTACAAGATAACTCGTGGCTTTGGGATTAATTTCTAGAAATTTGTTAAGTATTATGCCTATAGTCCTCCTTTAAATATATTGATTAGAGTGTTGATGCATGTCTTGGTAAAGTTTTGTGAATAAAGGTTCACTTGATATAAAAGGACTCGTAATGGTCTAATGATATTGTCCTAATGTCACGATCCTAAGTTGCCGAAATAATGAGCTATATGATCCTAAGTTGCCGAGTTTTTGAGCTATGAAATGCAAATTCTTTCTCCTACAGAAAGCTTGATATTTAGCCCAATATTCATTTCTATCTATGAGTTTGACATTTGTGCCTCATTATTTTTTTCTTTCGTATGTCCCACATATCTTCATTTCCCTATTATTATCCTTCTTTTCTTCACACGTTCATCCAAAGTTCAACAAGTGCTTTTAATCTTGATTCATGGTATATGGAGCATGGACATATTCATAAGATAGTGAAAGAAGAAGATGCATCGATTAAGATGGAACATGAAAAGGTTGGAAGAAACACTAATGCGTAAAAAAAAAAAATGAAAGCACTGCTTCACACTACACAAGGCACAGTGCCAAGAGATGTACCTAAAAGGAAATGAGGTTCGAGTTAACTTATTTCGCCTTTGATCTCTTATTGATTGACTCTAGTAATATTGTATGGGCTGACTCTCTTTTCTAAAAATAAAATAAAAAAAAGAAAAGAAAAGTAAAGGAGAGTAAGACACTTGTGTTAAATAAATCTTAGAATTCAATTCACAGATGAGAAAAAAATTATTATCAAAATTTTGAAGGTCATCATTTTGGATTTCAATATATTCAAAGACTATTATATTGGAAATGGAATAGAATGTTCAGTGGCGCAGTAACACACCCAGTGCCACAGTGAAGAAAGTCTTATGATGTTTATGTGCGGAAGTTGGAAATCTGAAAAAAAAAAAAAAAAAAAAAAAAAAGAGGGGTTTAAGAACTTGTTGAGCCAATTGCCATTTCAAATCTTCAAGCTTGCATTACCCATCTTCATCTTACTTTTTGAGCTATCAACCACGATCCTTCATGATTATTTCTTGCTTCATGAATTCGGATTGTGAATTCGATTATATTTTTGCTTAATGACTTTAGAATGTGATCAGACATAGCACCAGCATCCTTAGTATTTATTGCTTGAGCTACTTGCATTATTTTAATGACTATAATATCTCACTAATGACTCGCTAAACATGCATGTCGATGCTTTTCTTTTTGATAATGTCAAAAGGGGGAAGATGGGTATAATACTTAGACTATTGAATGAAATTATCTTGGTTACCATGTTACTTGTGAAAGTATGTGAATGATATTATGTTACTTTCCCTAATATGATTAATGGTGCATATTTTGAGGGGTAAGCATTATTTGTTTGTCATCATCAAAAAGGGGGAATTTGTTGTGACTTTAAGTCAATGTTATATGTTATTTTGATGATGATAAACGATTTGTGCCATAACTTGTATGAGTGTAACAGTGATCTAAGAAAGTCATGGAAACTGGACGTTCGTGAAAGATTGAAAAACTTAAAGATATGGAAGCTTAGATTTTGTTATACTCTTAATTATATAATGTAAAGTATTGGAACCTTGTGCTAAAATTTGTACTAAAATTAGAAATGTGAAATTCGAATGGTTATTTATTTTCTTAGAGTTAAGAAAATAGGTAAGCATATTAATTTCATATATCAATATAAAAAGGAAATCTTAGTTTCGAAATTAAGATATTAAAGAAAATGTTTTTAAAAAGGATTTTATAAAAACATATTCTAGAAAAAGAATTTTAGAAAAATGGAGTTTAAAAATATTTTGTAAAAATCGATTTTAAGAAAAAATATTTTATAAAAGAATTTCGAAAGCAAAATGATTTTTAAGAAAAAGAAAAAAGGAAAACTAGTTTGTGATAAACTATTTTGATAAAAAAGATTTCAAAATAAATGAGGAATATGAGATAAAAAGGAAATCAAATTGGTTATCAAGATTATGGATAAACATTGATTTAAAGAAAACTTATCTTTTTTAAATAAGAATAAAGATGAATAGGATAAAGTTTGTTTTCTCAAAAGAAAAGGTTTTATCCCTTAATCTTAGGAGTAAAGATAATCATAACTTAGAGAAGGAATTTTTCAATCATAATGTATGCTATAAAAGGGATTGAAAATTAGTTTCATAACTCAAGTTTTCAGAGAGAGAAAATCGGAGATATTAAGAGCTGAAAACAGTCTCCTAAGGCACAGAGTATAGCACTGTTCTAGTCAGATTGAGTAACTATTCGAAGTTTGTAATTTTCCTCTATTTGCTTGAATAAGAAGCACACTTTTGAGGAATCATTCTTTATGTTATTCCATAATTATAGAGTGGCAACACTTAGAGTTAAGTGTTAGGGAGCACTACTAGGGTTAGTATGTAGTGGGGGAATCTTATTGTATCAAGGGTTTGATATTTTAGGATTCAAAATAATAAAGAGTTTGGTTTGTGTGGACGTAGATCTCAGAGGTGAGATTGAACCACGTTATATCTTGTGTTTAAGTGTTGACTTCATATTGTTTTAAGTTTAGTTTTCGCAAAAAAATCAAATCAGATTTACGAGCGAATCGCTTAGTTCCTAGCATAGTGCCATAACCAAAGGTTTTGCGAAAATCGATTAGATTCATTCACTCAATTCAACTCCCCCTTCTTGAGTGTCACATTGTGTTCCAACATAACCTCATAAAATTAATGTATTTGAGTTATAGGCCCAATCAATATTGTCCTATTAATCATATTTATTCTCTAGCAAGAAAATATAATTACTAGAATAATTAATATTATTTTTATAATATAATTTCTATTTATATTTGGTAATTGCCTGGATATCTAAGTCTCTAAGGACATATTCCTTCATCTAGCGTACTTTAGATTATTTGAAGTAATTCATCCACAGTTGGAATTGTTCTCATCAATTTTTCTTTTCATATTTTATTATCTTTTTATTTAAATAAACAAAATCTTTTTACGTTTCTTTGAGATTCTATTTACCTTCATTCCCGTTAAAAAATATTATCAATCACTATAATTTGAGACAGAGGGAGACAGGATGTATTACATTATAATCTTCGAACCAACTATTGTTCTTTTATTGCTCCACAAAAACATGTAACAATCAAGGCGGTTGTAGATATAGACAAAGCTAAGGGTATATGAGGCATTTCAGTTCATCCTCTAGAATTCTTAGTCTATACCAACTACATGAAAAGAACAAACATAGATTATCAGCACCAACTGCATGAAAAACAAGCATATATCTTTAAGTAAATGCAAGGTGAATAACCTCAGAAGAAGAGGCTAGGAGACACCTGGAAGTTTGTAAATGACGGTTCAACAACTAGCCTTAGCTTATTTCATAATTATTCGTACTCCAATTTGATTTCACCGCCTATTACCTACTACTCCCATTGGCCATTGCATGTCCTCCCTCCTAATTGTGATTTGCACCTCCACATTAAGAGCAAATATAAAAACTATTGGAAGCTGTTAGCATTCTAAACCAATTAGGAAGCAAGCCCTTTTTATACATTATGGGATCCCCATCTTGCTATCATTTGCTTGAAAAGCTTGGGTTACGCAAGATGATGAAGACAACGCCATCCAAGGGTTTTGTGATCCGAATCAATGTTATCTTGTTTGCTTTTTTTCTCGTTGCATATTGCACTCTCTTCCTCCGGCCATTCCCGTCAGCATATCAAGAAAAAGTTGCGACGTCAGTCCTCATACGGTGCTCCTTACGCGAATGTCATCATAAGGTAAGGTGAGCCTACTGTATGCAGTCGAATGACCGCCTTCATATACTGATCTATGAAGGTGGATTAAGTTTTCTAAATATATGCTTATAAATAGAGTATAGAAAACAAATGGTTTCTAAATAAATGCCCCCATTCACTTTATCATTAAAAGTTCATAAATATTAATCCTATTTCTTCACTAATATATATGTACGAATATATCATTATATGAAATTTATGATTCATCGCAATATATATATTTTCAAAGATTTACTTCTTTCGTTCTGAAATAAGTGAAATATATCTCTCTTTTATGTGAGAGTTTTTTCGGAGAAATATTTCACTTATTTCATAATAGATAAAGTATAATAGTTGTTAACGATTAATTAAAGGCATAAAACACGAATTTACACGTATGGCAAATAACTTGAGACACGACCACAGAGTATATTGAAGTTTTCTTTTACAATCTGCATTGGTACTTATTAACTGACTCCTTATGCCATTAGCCATATGTGTAGATACACCCGTTGTTATCCTAAAACTCATCAAATAATTAATGTTTTTTTCCTCAATTTGGGCAACTTCTGATACGTTTTATAGGCAGAAGATGGCGTAAAAATGAAGGCAGTCTTAGAAGAGCAAGGAGTTGTAAGTCCTACAAAGCATACTCAAGTAAGAAGAGAAAAGCCAAAATTCTTAAAAGAGATGGGAATAAGAGGAATGAAAATTGCCGCTGTAAACATGGAGGACGAAGATCTCAGTGAATGGGAAGTAAATGGAGATACAATTACACGAGTTTCATTCGAAAAGGTCTCGGAGCTTTTCGAGTGGAAGTACCTCTTCCCAGAGTGGATCGACGAGGAACAAGAGAACGAAGGCTATGTATGTCCTGAAATTCCAATGCCTACGTTCGAGGAGCATGGAAATCTCGATATCGTGGTGGCGAACTTACCTTGTAACTTCCCGGAGAAAGGGTGGGCGAGGGACATATTTAGACTACAAATTCATCTCATAGTAGCAAATATGGCGGTAAAAAAAGGAAGGAGAGATTGGTATGGAAGGACAAAAATAATGTTGTTGAGTAAATGTAGGCCAATGTTGGATATGTTTAGGTGTGATGATTTGGTAAGGAGAGAAGGAGATTGGTGGTATTATGAACCAGATATGGTGAAACTTCAACAGAAAGTTACCTTGCCTATGGGTTCATGCAGGTTGGCTTTGCCCTTGTGGGGACAAGGTATGTGTTTATACTCCTAATTAAGCCAAGTTTAGATTAATTATTTACTTATCATCATCATCATGCTCAATTAGTTGTTATACATACTATGCATTTGAAGTTTGTTGTCTAAGCAAATTGGTGATGATTAAGGTAATGACAGTTGATAAGATTGGTTGGTGGTGACTATGCATCAAAACTTTGATTTTGGGATGGCGAGAGTAAAGCTCACCTTTTGCCAATAAAATTTATCATATACTTCCTTAGTTTTATATTGTTGCACCATTTGCTTTTTCATATTTGGGTAGACGTTTCTTTAAACATTAATATCTCTAATTGTGTTTAAGTAAAAATTATAAAATTTGATTTTTGAAATCTTTACATTCAGATGAATCTAACAAGACCCCACTAAACTATGCTTTTTCTTATATAGTGATCTGAGATAACTTAATAAAACTGATTGATATATAATGTCAAAAAGTAAATAGTGCGACTAAAAAAAATTAGTGTTACATTAATGAGGTCATTTTGGTCACTTATCTTATAATGTCCCCTATGTTTTATTTTGTTAACTTATAATTAACTAAGGGTCTGTTCTCTTCGGCATAAAACAGCTGAATTGAACTGAATTGAACTGAACTGAACTGAATTGAATTGAACTGAAACTGAAATGAATAATGATATGTGAGAGTAAAAGTATTGTCAAGAGCTGAACTGAACTGATCTGAACTGATCTGAACTGAGCTGAACTGAACTAATCGGAACTGATCTAAACTGAATTGAACTGAACTGAACTGAACTGAAAATAAGATGGGGAGAACAAGCCCTAAGTAGAGCTTTCCAGATGATAATAATAGCCACTTAAGAGAAGATAAACACTTACTTCTTTTGTCCCCTAGCTTTCAATCGTGATCAGAGTGTCAAATAGATTCTATAGCCTCATGAAAATATTATTTTCCTAAAATATTATGTTATTAGTTTATTTTTAACTTCTAAAATACATGGATTGCTGAAGAAGTTTCCTAGTGAGACCTTAAAACTATTTTCATTTTTGATAGTACTAAATTTGTTTCAGACGTATTTTTTATAAATAAAAAAAGGAAGTCACAAAAAGTTTTCTGAGTTGCTTTCCCATAAAAAAAAAACTATGAATTTTTGCTCAAAAAATGGACATGTATGGTTTCAACTTTCAATTATAGACATTTCATCATTTTCAGTTCCAATTAAGGATTATAACTGAGCGGTCCAATTTATGCATCAATAATCCCAACTATTGAAGTAGAACTATCTCCAAGTGATTACAAGTAACCAATAACTTGTTGAATTGGTTATATTATTTTTTGTTCCAATTTTTTTTTCCTTCTCCTCTATTCCCCCTGTTCTACTCTCTTATTTTTAATTATAAATTATTCAAAATACTAAAACTTTTTGAGCAACTGTTACTCTATCCTTCCCTAAATACTATTTTCATTTATTTTGGGCATAATATTAAAGAAAACTTAGAAGTGAAACCTTATTAAAATTTTAAGTTGGTACATTATCATAAATTGTTTATTGAGAAGCGAGAATGTGAGCCACTTTACAAAGTTATTTATTTACGGGTAAGTGATTAATATAAAAAAAAGTGAAAGCTAAATAATATTCTAATTGGCGGACTCATACCAAATAAGAAAATGAGAAATCTATTTAGAACAAACATAAATGAAAAAATACGAACTCTACTTAGGGACGAATTTGAATCGATCATCAGAAGAAGAATTAGCTCAAAAATTAGGATACATTCTAGAAAAATTAAATTTTCATCGAAGAGAAGCAAATGAAAAGCTAGCTTTCATAAAAAATTCTCGTAGAATCGAGGTTGTCATTTTTTTTCAGTCATCAAATCGAAATAGAAAGACAAGTCAAGTAAAGCCTATTATTCCTCGTCTATAAATATCCAAATTATAATATATATAGCGAATATCCCATAGATAGTTCAAACCGTATAGGCACAATAATCAATTTTCGTGCAAATGATTTGTAGAAGAACCTTATCCTTTCTTATCCATTTTGTTATGTAGTGTGAAACTAGCAATTTATATCACAACTCCCAAAGATGGGTTCTTAGAACTGGAGACTTGTGCAACAATGATTGGTCCAAAACCCGAAGCAAACTCCTGACGAGCAACCTGCACAAAAGGGACCCACCCTGGAGGTTTGGGTGGTATTTCCCCCTCCGAAGCTTAAGTCAGATGTCAGGGATGTAAAGGAACTTTTAGAGAGAGAAAGTAGAGAGAGAGAGAGAGAAGAATTTATGACAGAGTAACAGTACTATGCCTGAAAAACGTACCTTTCACCCTGAAATCAAGGACTATTTATACTGTTTAAATGACTGCTGTGCCTTGATGTCACCCTAATTTGGGAGCATCTGATTGGCTAATCAAATTTTGGGACACGTGGCAGCTGTTAACTGGTCAGTACACCTCTACTTTCATATAAAGGTGTAAATCAGACTTACTGGGCCTAAGTACAGTTTTTGGGGCCAGAAGAAGGTCTTTTTAGTACGTTTTCAGAGAAACGTACTTTTAGGCCTGTCACCTTCAGGCCCTTTTGTACTTTTATTCCCCTGCATATATGCCACATGTAGGGCTCAGATGAGGCCACGTGTCAGTACCAGAGCCGTTGATTTTTTAGGCTACAACATTTGCCCCTTAAAAGAGGGAGTTATTATCTTTTGGGCGCCAAGACGGTTAATCTTCCTCTTTTAACCGACCTGGAACTGCTCCTCTTTTTCAAAAAAGAGGCGCCATTTTGCCGGTCTCCACAGGTCAACTCCTATGAATAACGGTTACTTTTACCGGATGAGGGGTCATTTTCACCCCTCTATAAATATGTGCCTTAGTCGCTCCTGGAATCATTTTAACTTTGCTGAGAAATTTTCTAGAGAGAGAGACTCTGCAAATTTTTACTGAACTTTTTAGAGAGAAGAACAACTCCCGTCCAAGCTCTTGCAATTGTTGTTTTGCTCGTCCGAGTTTCAAGTCATCTTCAACATTCGTCCGAACTTTCTTCTACAGGTTTATTCTCAACTCTTTTCTTGATTGCACACATATTTTAAGAAAATGGATTCGTCCTCTTCCTCGAACAATTTGGCCGCTCAAGGGTTGGTGCTAACCCTAGAACAGAGGGCCTAACTTCCTCGGCATCTTCTAGAGTTGGTCCTATCTTGGCCGGGCATGCATTCTTTATCTTTAGCCATGGACGGCAAAGTCAGACGACCCAGTCTTTACCTGTGCAGGGTAATCTGGCGCGCGTCAAGCAAACGGCTCGCATCAGAAGAGGGTAACCATGCCGGCCTCTAGCTCTGAAAGGGAGGAATCCACTGGGCGAATTCCAGCCGAAGGAGAACGAGAGACCCAAAGCGCTCGTCCTGCCTACCAAACTCCTTCTCCTGAACATGCCGAGGAGGAACCAGAAATCAGGGGCTCCCCAGAGGCCAGCCCGTCCATACATAGGACGATCTCAGATGAGCCGAGGACGGCTAGCTCTTCTGACCCTGCTAGTGGCTCAGAGGAGCCATCAACCACTTCGTCTGAAATAAGACGGCGGCTAGGTCCCCTTTCTGACCCTAGGTTCATCCTGGCCGATAACTCATGGCTGGGACGATTAGGCTCGGACCTTAGACCTTTTTCAGTGGTATGCCCATGCCTGGCTACCACTTTGTCCTTCCCGGCCGAGAGGACACTATTTTCAGTGCTCCTCCCGGCCATTTTGCAGTTTATCGGCTGGCATTAGATGCCGGCCTGCGCTTTCCCCTTCACCCTTTCATCAGCCAACTTCTTCAGTATTACGGCATAGGACATAATCAGCTTGCCCCTAACTCTTGGCAAAACATCCTTACCTTTCTGGCCGTCTGCAATTAAAGGGAAAGGACCCTTCTCTGGCCGCTTTCACCCATATTCACTACGTTGCCAAGGTCCCTAGGACCATTGAAGGAAGCTGGCTGAGCGTGTGCAACGTCAAGGATTCTTGACGTCTTGGGATAAGACTTCCAAGATGCACTCATGGAAGGGCGAGTTCCTCTTGTCCAGGCGCCCATAAAGCGGTGGCAAACCGTCTTCGGTATTTTAGCCGGACAACCACAAATACTGGACGGATGGCCTCATACCTGGAACTGGAGAGTAACTCTGCCGAAGAGATGGTGGAGTACTTCCGGTTTCGGAGTATACTATGGAAGATGTTTCTTTCAAGGGTCCGTCCAATTGGATTCCTTTTAAGGAAATGTTTTACCATGACAACTTCCTAGTCGCTGCCGGCTTACGGCAGGACGAGGACAGAGGTATATCAACTAAGAATCTTCCAAGTAAAAATTCTTTAGACTTGCTTATCATTCATCCAACACTTTTTTATTCCCTTTTGCAGATTCAGCCAGGAGCAAACTAAGGAAGTCTTGGATTGGAGACATGAGCTCGTCCAGATTTGCGGATACTCTATGGAAGGAGTACAGTAAGTCAGGTGCCGAAAAGAGGGCCGACACTCTGGTAAGCTATTGTATATGTATACATTTTTTTTTTTTTTTTTTTTTTCCCTGGACGACTTGTCTTCCCAGGGGGCAATTCGTCCAGAGAAACACAGGACGAGCTAAATTCTCAAGAAGCAACTCGTCTAGATTGATTTCTTGACGGCTTGCCTCTTGGGGAACAGTCCGTCTGGAGTAGCATAGGACGAGTTACTCATCGGAATAACAACCCGTCCAAGTTGATATCTTGACGGTTTGCCTCTTCGGGGGGCAGTCCGTCTAGAATAGCTTTGGACGAGTTACTCATTTGAGAAGTAATTCGTCCTGGTTGACACCTGGACGGTTTGCCTCTTCGTGGGGCAGTCCGTCTAGAATATGTTGGACGAGTTGCTTATTTGAGGAGCAATCCGTCCTGCGATATCTTGACGTGCATTCTAATCTTTTCCTTTTTCAGAAAAATGCCCCAACTTCTAAAGCTTTGGCCGAGAAAGCCGCCGCAAAGAAACGGCCGGCCGGCACCAGTGAGGCTCCTCCCTCAAAAAAGGCCAAGGGCTTTACTGCTAAGAAGAGGAAGACCACACGGCCGGTTCCCAAGGTCGTCATCGAGCTACCGGCCAAGGAGGAGGCCAAAGAAGAGCCGGCTGAAGCCGACTCCCGGGCCCTCGTGGCCTATACTGGTCCGGCTGAGCAGCCCACACCTTCACAACCTGACGAGGTTGTCATATTGGAGGATGCTGGACAATCTTCTCAGCCGGACACGGCTGTGGACGGTTCCGCCTTTTCTGGGCCTGTGGCCCAACTCGTAGGCCAGATGCCGGCTGCGTATAGGACGGCTTCCCGTTCCTCTGGTGAGTCTTACTATTCCAACGTAGTTAGAACACTACGGGTTGGCGGGCGTCCGATGAGTCCGTCCAACAAACAGACCGTGGTTATTCCCATCAGGTGTACTGACGAGTCTAACCTTTCAGATAAAGGGAAGGGTCCAGCTGTTGACGGCTCCCCTAGCCTCTCTGACGATGAATCTTCTCCAGCTTTTGGAAAGATGTCTTCGTCCGATCGTGAGAAGCTCAAGACGGAGCTGTTTAAGTGCTTTCCCGAACCTTATATCAAGGGGTTAAGGGGAGCATCGTCTGGGCATGTAGGTTACATGTCTCAGCTTGCTGCCGAGGTACGTCTTTCTTTTTCTAGACGCTTATGTTTTATACTTGACATTTTTTTTTCTTTTTTCATCCGTCCTGACATGCCTTATCCTTTCATGTGTTCAGCTTTTTGCTCGCAGCATGATAACAGAGGACTGGGCAAAGGAGCTCAGAAAAGAAAATAAGAAGCTCGTCCACGATGTGACGGCGGCTGCTGATCATGCCCAGTTTGCTATGGCCCAGCAAGAGGTGCTGCATCAGCAGACCAAGGTTGCATTGGAAAAACGGTCTGCCGAGCTAGAGTCTCAGATCAAAGTCTACCTTCTTCGGTTGACGGAGATGCTGGACGAACGGGCTTCATTGGAACGTGTCCTGACGGACGAGAGGAACTCAGTCATGACGATGGCTGCTGATTTTTTCAAAGAGAACCTCGTCCTTAAGGTCAAGAACCAAGCCCTTCGTACTGAGGTGGCCGAGACCATTGCTGGCGCCAAAGAGGCTATGAACACCGTCATAGATACCTCAAAGGAATGGGCATTGCAAGCTTTTGGCATGATGGCCGAAGAAGAGGATATCCCCGATATGCTCGTCGGCTGGCGTTCCAGGAGGCTTTGCATAAGGCGACTATATCCGGAGCCGACCCTCCCGTTTTTGAAGAATCTTCTGAAGATGAAGAGGGGGAGGACGATGCTGAGGCCCAGGATGAAGAGGACAATGATCCTCCTGCCGCTTAGTTCCTTTGTTGTATCCTGGCCGTGAGCCATTTGTAATTTTCCTCCTTTTGTACTTAGATGAATTTTAGGTTGTAATCATCTTTTTTACATTTATGAAAAGCTATCTTTTTCAATCTCTCTTGTTCTATGCTGTACTGTTTTTGACATATTACCTTACAACCTCATATCTATTACAAGTACAAAAACAATCCGTCATAATATTTGGCTGGTCTAACCAACTCTTTTGGCCGATCTCATCCATTACTATTATTAAGGCTAAGTATAAATGTATCTCGTCAATCATTCTGATCTGACCCAGTAGCTCTTTTCTGGACGTTCATAACCAGATGCTCAAGCATACTTGTAATTTTTAAATTTCCAAGTATAGAAGTTTGCTCGGCCAGAGCCCGGGTTCCGTTCGTCATGGACAAAGACTTAGTTAGTTTATAAATTATGCCCCTATATGCCCCCTTCTTGGACGAAGAGTTTTTATAACTTTTTCCTGTTTAAGAAGGAGTTGAGAAGATAATTGTTAAACAACTTGGACAAGTGGTCTATGCAAGAAGCAACTCGTCCAAGCTAATATTCTGACGGGCTGCTTCTTTGGAGAGCAACTCGTCTGAATGATAGTTGGACGAACTGATTCTTTTGAAAATTCGTCCATCATGAAATAACTTGTTCCTTTACTAAGGTTGTTATTTCGAAGTTTTGTGGCTTTTGGACGGACAGTAAGATACCTTTACTAAGGCGTCTTATTTCCAGCCGACCTTGTTCAGGAGATGTTTAACTCTTTAAGTAAACAACCGGCCAAATCTGACATGCTTTATCCGTTTAAGAATGATAACATGTTCAGCCGAACTCCTAATGAAAGGTGCATTGTCTTTTTGCTTTGTAAAATTAGTTAGCTTTTGACGTTAGTATGTAACTTTAAGCAAACAATTAAAACAAAGTCATAGAGAAGTAGAATTGTATTATATGAAGTTTGCTTGACGGATAGTCAAGGTACATGTCTACATTCTACTTTTTCATTGTAATGCATTAGGAAAAGATTACAATTTAGCTGAGTGCTCTAAACAAAGTATTTCTTCAAAGTGTCAGAATTCCACGTCCTAGGAATAGGACGTCCGTCCAATCCTTCAAGACGAAAGGTACCATTCTGAACGACTTCAATTATCTTATAAGGGCCTTCCCAGTTAGGAGTAAGCTTGCCTAACTCTTTGGCTCGGCCGACCGCTTCCATTTTTCTTAGGACGAGATCTCCCATC
This sequence comes from Beta vulgaris subsp. vulgaris, assembly GCF_026745355.1. Taxonomy (NCBI): domain Eukaryota; kingdom Viridiplantae; phylum Streptophyta; class Magnoliopsida; order Caryophyllales; family Amaranthaceae; genus Beta; species Beta vulgaris. The sequence continues at coordinate 29,078,220 of NC_079202.1, read as the reverse complement.
TTTAATGGACGTCTAGCAACTCTTTTGTTGAAGTCTCTTGCCATTCTTAACTTATATAGTTGCATCCTCAGCAGAGCATTGCCCCTGACTTCAGGAACTAAGTCCAAAGCCGTCCTAAGAGCTGCCCAGTTAGCATCTTCTGAGTACATCATTACTCTTAAGGTGGGTTCCTCAACTTCAATAGGAAGGACAGCCTCAGAGCCATAAACCATCATAAAGGGAGTCTCTCCTGTGGAATTCTTGGCCGTCGTCCTAATTGACCATAAGACCAGCTGCAATTCTTCTACCCAAAGCCCCTTTGCATTGTCTAACTTCTTTTTTATTCCGGCCGAAAGGATCTTGTTAAAGCCTCCACTTGCCCATTAGCCTGTGGATGAGCTACTGCTGCAAAGTGAGCTTTAATTGCTTGGTCGGCCAACCATTGACGAAGTTGGGTGTTTCAAATTGTGGCCCATTATCAAAGACGATCGACTGGGGCATGCCAAACCTTGTAATTAAGTTCTTCCAGATGAACCCTTTGACATCATTGGTGGTGATACCTCTTAATGCTTCAGCCTCAACCCATTTTGTAAAGTAGTCTACAGCTACTATTACAAATTTCTTCTGGCCGGCAGCAATAGGAAAAGGCCCAAGAATATCCATCCCCCATTTAGCAAAGGGAAGAGGAAAGAGAATGGGCGTCAAGAAATTGGACGGCTTTTGAGGGATATTACCATGCCTTTGGCAACTATCACACTTCTTGGCATAGAGGAGTGCATCTTCTTTTAAGGACGGCCAAAAGTAGCCCGTCCTGAGAGCCCTTTCTGCCAAAGCTCTTCCTCCAATGTGAGAAGCACAAGCTCCCTCATGCAACTCCTTCAAAACGTCCAGACCTTCCTTTCGGCTGATGCACTTGAGAAGAGGTCGATTATAGGATTTTTTGTATAAGGTCTCATTCCATAATTCAAACCACTTGTCCCTAGCTCTCACATACTTGGCCTTAATGGGATCAAGAGGCAGACGGCCAGTTTTCTTGAACTCAATGATTGGACTCATCCACTCATCATCTCGGCTGAGAAACAGCACTTCTCCGGCCTCAATGCTCTTGGCCGCCTTCACCTCCCAAAAGACTGTTCTAGGAACGTCACCTTCGGCCGAGCTGGCCAGTTTAGAGAGGGCATCAGCTTGATGGTTTTCTGATCTGGGCACCTGATCTAGGACGAACCTCTTTAAAGACTTGATCTCGTCCTTGACCAAATTCATATACTTGCTCATGGACGCTTCCTTAGGACCTTGGATGACTTTACCCAGGTGCATGCTTGTTTTCTGTTCTTGCCGATTAGCCACAAAGTGACTGGTGAATAGAATACTAAGTTCAGTAAAATTATTCACTGAATTAGGCGGCAAGTTGTTGAACATTTTTGCGCTACTCCTTTCAAAGTAGCTGGGAAATTCTTAACACCAAGTAGCATCGTCCACCCTTGACATACATCTGATGCTTGTAAGCTGATAGGTGATGCGTCCGGATCAGTAGTTCCGTCAAAAGATCAATGGTTGGGAGCTTAACCTTTGGGAAAGGAGGGGACTCCATGATCCTGACCGAGAAAGGAGTGGGCCAATTGATCTGGAGTGCCGCCACCTGCCCCTCGATGGGTATGTGCTCCTCCTGACGGTACTCTTTTAAAACCGGATTAGATGAGGTGTTAGCTAAGGCTGGACGCCTGTACACCATAGGCTGCAAAACTGTCTTCTCTTGCCTGGGCTGAAAGCGGATGGACCACGGCTTCGCACCACTGTTTCTGGACGGAGCCTTAAAGACGGATCCTTCATATATGGCGTGGAGCCAGAGGCTGAACGCTGCTGCGCTGCCGCCCTCTTGGCCTCCAAGTACTCCCGAGCATCAGTCTCCATCATGTGACCAGTAGGAGGGATATTATCTGCTGGACGGACCACCAGCTTCCAGTCCATCTTCCTCCTAGAATCACTGACTGCCGGCTGCTTTCCTTTGGAAGGCGGCTTAGTCAATTCTGGCCGAGGTGGCCGACTAGGTCCTGGACGACCCTCTTGGGATCGCCCTTTAAGTGGCGCAGCTGCCTCTTCTCTCGGACTCATCTGAAAAAATAGCATGTTGTTCTTAATCTGCTCTTCCATAACAGCGGCCATCCTGGCCTGGAAGTCATTTAACACATTTTCCAAATGACCAGCAGTCACTGGACGGTCAAGATTTTCTTGGATGACTGGAGTTACAGTCCTACCCTCGAGGTGAACGGCAGCATGGCCCTGATCCCTGCCTCGAGGTGGCCTCTCGTCATCAACGGTATCATCCACCTGAACTCTAAAACTTCTGTTCCTTGCCACATTCGAAGAGTGACAGTCCGTCATTGTTGCGTCTCCCCACAGAAGGCGCCAAATGTTATGTAGTGTGAAACTAGCAATTTATATCACAACTCTCAAAGATGGGTTCTTAGAACTGGAGACTTGTGCAACAATGATTGGTCCAAATCCCGAAGCAAACTCCTGACGAGCAACCTGCACAAAAGGGACCCACCCTGGAGGTTTGGGTGGTATTTCCCCCCGAAGCTTAAGTCAGATGTCAGGGATGTAAAGGAACTTTTAGAGAGAGAAAGTAGAGAGAGAGAGAGAAGAATTTATGACAGAGTAACATTACTATGCCCTGAAAAACGTACCTTTCACCCTGAAATCAAGGACTATTTATACTGTTTGAAAGGACTGCTATGCCTTGATGTCACCCTAATTTGGGAGCATCTGATTGGCTAATCAAAGTTTTGGGACACGTGGCAGCTGTTAACTGGTCAGTACACCTCTCTTTCATATAAAGGTGTAAATCAGACTTACTGGGCCTAAGTACAGTTTTTGGGGCCAGAAGAAGGTCTTTTTAGTACGTTTTCAGAGAAACGTACTTTTAGGCCTGTCACCTTCAGGCCCCTTTGGTACTTTTATTCCCCTGCATATATGCCACATGTAGGGCTCAGATGAGGCCACGTGTCAGTACCAGAGCCGTTGATTTTTTAGGCTACAACACATTTGATACGCGCAATTTCTTTTCCCTCGATTTGGCCCGCAATTCAAGCTGTAATATTGGTGTTGTATGGTTTATTGTGCTACGTGTATTATAATAAGTATTAAGGCACACTAGGACTTAATAAAAAAATCGCAATTAATGAGTGTTTCCAGTAAATATGAAATAAAAAAAAAAATTGTGCGCCAGGTAGGGGTAATCGAAATAGAAAGACAAGTCAAGTAAAACCTATTATTCCTCGTCTATAAATATCCAAATTATAATATATAGCCAATACCCCATAGATTTTTTTTTTTTGAAAGAAAGAAAAGGGATTTCATTAATATTTCGCCAAACGGCACTTACAAGTCATTTCTGAAAAACATAAAATTCTAATAGAAATACATATCACCCTAGAAATATAAACATCGCAGATTTGACTTAATTTTGCCTTAATAAAAATCTTCATCTGAAGCAATGCAATCTGTGAGTTCGCTCTGGTTCGGCATACGATCTGCAGATGCGGAAATTTTGGGATGAACGTACTCCAATAGTCTTCCATAATTTTACAGAAGTTGTGAAACCCTAATTCTTCAGGTTGAATCTCGAACTTCAACCAATGAGAATAATTTCTCATACCTAAAAACAAAAGAACCATACTCACAACTCCCATAGGGGAAAGGAGATTTCCAAAACAGAAACTAAAAACCCCATAAAAGGGTTTGAGAAAATCTCATAAAGAGATACTAATTTATTGAACAAAACAAGAAAATGAACTAAAAACTGAAAATAAAAGGGAAAAAGGGGCTTACCATGGATGAAAACATCCATGGCAGCCCCCTAATTGATGAAAAAAGGGTAAGGGAAGCTAGGGTTTTAGAGAGAGAAAAGGAGAGGGGAGGCCAATACCCCATAGATAGTTCAAACTGTATAGGCACAATAATCAATTTTCTTGCAAATGATTTGTAGAAGAACCCTATCCTTTCTTATCCATTTGATACGCGCAATTTCTTTTCCCTCGATATGGCCTGCAATTTAAGCTGTAATATTGGTGTTGTATGGTTTATTGTGTTACGTGTATTATAATAAGTATTAAGGCACACTAGGACCTAATAAAAAAATCGCAATTAATGAGTGTTTCCAGTAAATATGAAAGAAAGAAAAAAAATGCGCGCCAGGTAGGGGTCGAACCTACGACCTTCTGCTTAGGAAACAGACGCTCTATCCACTGAGCTACAGGCGCCATTTATGTTGATATAGGACGTCATATATCTATTGTTTGGTTACAAGCTACAATCTACAAGTTATATATAAAATACTTCATGCCTTCCGAATTTCATACAACAAAGCCACTTTTGTGCATCTCAACGCATTATTTTGATATAAATATATATAATTACATATAAGTAAAAGTTATAACATATTATAAAAGTATGTCACGAGAAAAATCTACTAAGATCTCACTTAATTATGTTTTTCATTATGTATAAATTATATATCTTAGTCAAAGTAAAAAGTGTGAATTGTGAAAAAGTGCACTAGTTACCTTTATTTCATAATAAAAACACAAATTCTTACAAAAAAACAGTCTCACATTAGTGTGGACGTTAGACCAATTGATTTCATGTTAACATTGAAATTAGTTAAACGTTTGGACCTATTAATTATGCTAGTAAAACCATCACATTTTCCCTCAATTTATATTCTTTCTCTCCTATGTCAATTCTCATTTCTCTCTCCTTGCCACTCACCTCTACCAACTCTCATATCTCTCTCCTCTACTCCTCCCGTTTGTCTGTGTAGGCAAGAAATTAAATAATTTGAGTTATGTTGAGAAGGTCCCCTCTAAATTTGAATAATTCTAAAATAGTTTAAAATTTTGGATTCGTTTGAGAAAATAGGCGAAACTTAGGATTATATGTAGCAATTTATGCTAATCAATGTGATATATTGAACTGTGACAGAGGTAAATGAAGTATATGATGTTTCAAATATAGAACAAAGCACCAAAAAAGCCACAAAACGAGAAGCATATGTCACAGTACTTCACTCTTCAGAAAGCTACGTATGTGGTGCCATCACTTTAGCACAAAGTATCCTGCAAACTGGCACAAAACGAGATCTAATTATTCTGATAGACAAAGCAATTTCACTGCCTAAACGAGAAGCTCTTGTTGCAGCTGGTTGGAAGATTCGTTTAATAAAGCGAATTCGAAATCCTCGAGCTGAGAAAGGAACTTATAACGAGTATAACTACTCAAAGTTTAGGCTTTGGCAACTCACAGACTATGACAAGTTAGTCTTCATCGACTCTGATATTGTCGTGCTTCGCAACATAGACCTCCTCTTTCATTTCCCTCAAATTTCTGCTACTGGAAACGATGGCTCCATATTCAACTCCGGAATCATGGTACTCGAACCTTCTAACTGTACGTTTCGCACCCTCATGGGTCTCCGGAAAGAAATTAATTCATACAATGGAGGCGATCAAGGGTTCTTGAACGAAGTTTTCGTGTGGTGGCATCGACTTCCTAGGCGTATCAACTTCTTAAAGAATTTTTGGTCTAATTCTTCATTAGAAGCAAGTGTGAAAAATCACTTGTTTGAGTCTGATCCTCCTAAATTATATTCCATACATTACTTGGGGTTGAAGCCGTGGCTTTGTTACAGGGATTATGATTGTAATTGGGATATTGCTGATCAACATGTCTATGCTAGTGATGTTGCACATAAAAGATGGTGGAAGTTGCATGATTCTATGGATGTTAAGTTACAAAAGTTTTGTGGGCTTACTAAAATAAGGAAGAGGGATTTGGAGTGGGATAGAAAGAAAGCAAACAAGTTAAAACTTAATGGGGATCATTGGAAGATTAATATTACTGATGATAGAAGATTTATTGAGTAAAATTTATTGTAATTTAATGGTCCTCTTTTTGTAGTAATGACATTGTTTCGTTGCAGCAAGACAAATATTAGTAGCCTTTTCTTTTACCTCTTTGATGATTCATTTTGTATTTTTTTTGAATTTATCATTCTATAAAAGCTACATTTTTTTATAAGGTAAGATAAAAAACATTAAGTTATCCTCCTTTCGAGGGTATACCTAATGCGTCAGATACAAGAATGGGAGAAAGAGAAGAATAATTACACTCTGCGATCTCATAAGATGAGCAAACTAGGTGGCCAACATTTGCAATCTAGTCTGCCACTCTATTAGCTTCTCTAAAGACATGCCACAGTTGGAAAGAGTTGAACTTTGTGAGGAGGAGCTTGGAATCTTCAATGATATGGTAACGATTTTCCAGGGAACTGACAAATATAATTTAGAGCATTGATAACCAGTACGTTATCACCTTCTACAATGATGTCTTGAATATCCATTATTTGCAACGCCGCCTTAAGACCTTGATGAAGAGCCGAAGCCTCGGCAATGGATTTTTGCTCATTTTAATCCTCTTTTTCCCCTTTCTTTCCTCTTTCTTCTCCATTTCACCTTTATTTCATTCACTTGATCATTCTTGATCATAGTGATATTTTGCTAGATTTTTAGTCATTTTTTTACCGAATTTCTATTACGTTTGCTTTCACCTTGTTTTGCCATATTCTTAATAAAAATCATTCATAGGCACTAATTTTACTTATTAAGTTACACTGTCAATATTAGTGTACTTTTAATCGTAATGTTATGAATAATCGTATTAGTGAGTTTGAAAAAAGTCAAACTAATATATATATATATATATATATATATATATATATATTAATATATAATATAAATATATATATATATATATATATATATATATATATATATATATATCACGTGGGGTGCAAAAACAATATCTATTTTTAATATAATATTATTAACTTAGTTTTGGACTAACGAACTGCCTAGTACTTCATAGTATTCAAAAGATATGTTCTTTTTAATTTGAAAGGTATGTTGTTCTAATTTCAATGATATGTTATTTCAATTTATATACAAAAGAACACAACTCAATAATAAAACAAAAATAATTCAATATAAAAAAGAACATGAATTTGTTTAACAAGATAATATTTACAGTTCAAAATTGGTATATTCATTTAATTTGAACTGTGCATTCTTCTATTATATATGTTCTTTTCATTATGACACATGTCCTTTACGAATGGAGATTCTACATGCTACTCCCTCCGTCCCAATTTAGTTGCTACATTTTGACCGTAGGCACTATTCACGTCATAACTTTGACTATCTTTTACTCCATATACATAAGAAAAAACATAGTCATGTTGGACCTTGTTTGATTTGTCCCAATTTGTATTTTCCAAATATATAATTTTTATAATTTTTTCATATATATAACTCAAGATATTGGTGTTTGAAGTTGAATCTCGTAAACTGTGAAAAAGCAAATGTAGCAACTAAATTGGGATAGAGGGAGTATTTAATTATGAACCATGTATTATTTTTATCACAAAAAATTGCTTAAATTAAGTTTATCTCTGTACAAGGAACTGTGCCACGTGGTGCTATCCCTTTGACGATTTACTTCATTTACTGCACATATAATAAAAAGATTTAGAATATACATGGTATAAGATTTGATCCCATGACTTCAAACTTATTGCTCCCTTCGTATCTTTTTAATTGTTACGTTTTTCTTAAATGGTTGTTTCTTTTTAATTGCTATATTGTTTAAACTTTCCTTGTTTGGGGATACTTGGTGCACCATAAAGTAATGCATAGAACAAGCACAACCATAAGAATTTTCCCATCCTCATGGTGTTTCTCTCTCCTCTCCTTTTTTCACACCTCACTATCTCTTTCTCTCTCCTTCTTACATCCTCTTTTCTTAGGATTTCTAACCTTTTTGCCCATCCATGAGTATCCTCATTGAGAAAGTGTTGGCATCTCATCATGAGAGGCCAAAATGACCTCTCATACAAAAGACAAAAAACGAATAATGAACTTTGGTACCAACTTATACCAAAGATCAGTAAAATTGGTATCTATATAATCAAATTGATAACAAATTACCAATACAAATACCAAAATTCAAAGTTGATACCAAATTACTGTACCAAAAGAGGTATCAGTGATACCAAAGTTCAAAGTTGATACCAACGTAAGTATAATTGATGCCAATGTAAGTATAATTGGTGCCAACGTAAGTATAATTGGTACCAAAACTCAAAGTTGTTACCAAAGTTCACTTACACTAGGTACTAAAATAAGAGTTATTTTGGTATTGGTACCAACTTTGGTATAAGTTGATACCAAAGTTTTGCGTTTGTTTTTTTTGTATTTTTGCGCGAAATGTCAAGTGTGTCCTTGTGAGAGGCCATTAGCTAATGGGCCACATGACATCTTCTTTTCTTAGGATTTCTAACCGTTTTGCCCATCCATGAGTATCCTGATTGAGAAAGTGTTGGCATCTCATCATGAGAGGCCAAAATGACCTCTCATACAAAAAGACAAAAAACAGATACTAAACTTTGGTACCAACTTATACCAAAGTTCAGTAAAATTGGTACCAATATAGATACCAAAAATCAAATTGATAACAAATTACCAATACAAATACAAAAATTCAAAGTTGATACCAAATTACTGTACCAAAGGAGGTATCAGTGATACCAAAGTTCAAAGTTATACCAACGTAAGTATAATTGATGCCAATGTAAGTATAATTGGTGCCAACGTAAGCATAATTGGTACCAAAACTCAAAGTTGATACCAAAGTTCACTTACACTAGGTACTAAAATAAGAGTTATTTTGGTATTGGTACCAACTTTGGTATAAGTTGATACCAAAGTTTTGCGTTTGTTTTTTTGAAATTTCAAGTGTGTCCTTGTGAGAGGCCATTTTGACCTCTCTCGATGAGTGGTCTAGACAAGCTCATCCTCATTAGTCACTCTCTCCAATGAAAAAGATACCCCACAACAAATCAAAATCAGATTTTTCTCCACATATAGCTAATGGCCCACATGACACCCTCCTTCTGCCACTCAAATTTTGCCACGTGTCTATTAATCAACAATAAGTTAGGTGACCATTATTTAAAAAAATATATATGCTAAAGCTTGGGCTTGAACCCCTTACCTGAGGTAAGGATTTCCAAAGACTCACCATCTCATCTAACATCTTTTAATGATTCATATTTCCACTAAATTATAGATGTGTGTTGCAATTAGTAAAGTGGTAATATATTCCTACGTCCAACCATAAAGTTTATTTTTCTTATTTGATTTCTTTTTTGCAGTCATTCCCTTGCTCCATTATCTCCCCTTTCGAAATTCACCATGAATGTGAGAGTCCTCTACTTCGTACCTAATGGGTAGTTTTACATTTTATTTTTGATGCTAATCAAATCTTATTGTTGTTGTTCGAAAATAAGAATCAAGAGATGGAGTTTAATGGTCAGAGGGCAACTCCCATAAAGAAGGGCAATGAAATTGTTAATCATAGCACAAATTCCTTGATTGCGTATTTAATTTATTTCAGGTGTGCTTCTATGTGCCATGTGGAACCTTTCCTCTTACACTAGAATTTATCTCATGTGCAATGAACCAACAATAAATTGGTCATCATATGTCTTGGAAAAAATATAATGATATCTTGAATCGATCCCATGACCGATTAATAAGTATTAAGATAAATTTAGCGCTACACCAAGTGATATATGGTGTAATTATTTTAAAATTAAATTATTAACATATGAAAAAATATAAGTACCCGGAGAATAGCCCGGGCCTAAAAACTAGTTTACAATTAAAAGAAACAAGAAAAAATCCACACGGCTAACATTTTGGCAGAAAGGCCAAGCAACACAATCCTTCGAAAAACGGAGGATCCTCCACCTTCTCTCCTCCATCCTAATGAAATGAGGATCCTTATCAACTCTCTCCCATTCCTAGGGAGCTCCTCATAGAGGAAAGAAAGTGCCCTGAGGATGGTAAATCCTCATGGATGAACATGCTCTTATGTTTGTTTTTCTCTTTGTCCACCAAGAAGTACTATTTTTCAATTTTCTCCATTATTTTTTATTAAATGGATCAAAAGTACCCTCTAAAAAGATTGAAAGTGATATTGCTTAAATTATTGTGTAGAAGGAGAACAAAATGTAGCAAATGGAGTATAGTCTTAACTACTAAACCAATTAATATTTGGTGTTAGTTATTTCAAAGTAAAATTAAATAAAACATAAGTTCTATATACAAAAAAAAGGATAAATACACTAAAATTATGCCTAACCTAACCATGGTTAATTTTAATTTTTTTTAATAAAAAAAGAAATCTCGTATGCAGGGGTGCAACAATACAGCAAAATACATTACCATAAGTACTTAGCACACAAGCTAACGTGTCACATTTATTTATAAAGTTGGATGCGTTAGGGTTGGGAAAAATTCTGAAAATGGGCCTATCGCATCCGCCCTAACATAATAATCGGCGCCTAAAGTTTTCGTGTCAGGTTGTATTATATGTTTGATGTGGTAGGAGTATGGCGGGGATGAGGTCATTTATCATAGATGACCCCCCTATAGAGGAGTCATTTGTCATAGATGACCCCCATATAAGGGGGGTCATTTGTCATAGATGATCTCCCAAAGTGGGGTCATTTGTCATAGATGACCACCCAAAGGGTAGGTTAGTCTTTTTATATGTTTTGTTGTATTTAGCCTTTCTTTTTGCTGTATATAATTATAATTATACGAGACATAACTCGAACCTAAAAAGTAGTTATCGTCTGAAAAAGAAATTTATTTAGAACAAAAAGTTACCTTATGGAGTATTAAATTATGTTACACCATCCTGTCATATATAAGAACTAGTCCTATATGCACGTGATGCGTGCGAAAACAAACAAAAAGTCACTTGTGTGATAATATATACGAAAAATTATTCATAAAGTTCATTGTATATTTTTCTTCTGTTTTTCGAAAGCTAATAAGTTAATGATGATGTAAGTATTTTGTTAATTGAGGATATAATGATAAAATATGGTGAATTAGTATTTTATTACATAAGGGTATAAAAGGAATCACCATTTTTGGTGTCTTCCTCCTCTTCCCTTATATAATGCTAGAATTTTTTGCACGCGATACGTGCTTGAATTTTTTTTCGAAACAGAAACTCGATTTTCTTCGGCATAAGAGTCAAAATTTGAACATTAGACATACAAAGTATAATTGTTTTTATTAGTTGCAAAATTTGATTTGTTTAGTTTCTGTCATTTAAGTCTCTCACCATTCTTTTTGTTTTATTTTTTTTTTTACTTTTCAAAGTTAAATTCTATGAATAAAATAGAAATTTTATTGAATTTATTTATGATTTCTACTATTATAATTTTTTAGTTGATTTTTGAATTAAGTACAATACTTCATAAATTGTAAAGAAAGTGGACACTTTGATTTCAAGTCAATTTTTTCATAGGTTGTAGTTTGTAAGTGAATTTTTAAGTTTTTATAAAGTTTCTCATTTTAGTGATTTGCATAACGTAAATTATGCAATTGTATGATTTTAGTTGACTTGTGAGTGATTGTTATAATTATATTTTTGGTATTTTTGTTTGAAGTCTGCTTTGATTTGTAAGTGAAATTGTAATTTAGAATGGGAAAGGGGGGCAAAATAGGCATTTCAAACGAGGACACCATTGCTCCCCCTTCCCTTATCTCTATTACATAAGGGAAGGGGGGACCTATGGTGTCCTTTTTTGAACTGACTAATTTGCTCCCCTTCCCCTTTCCAAATTACAAATCTCTATTACATCAAACAAAGCCACGGGTATTAGAGAGCAAATCAAACTTTACAAAAATTAAACAAATCACTTAAATCACTTACAAATCACCTATACCAGGAAACAAATGAGAAAATCATGTTAGAAGAAATCACACAAATCACTGAACTTTACAAAAAAAAAACTAAAAATTAACATACAAACCACTGTTCTAAAAAACTCACAAAATTAACTCACAAATCACTTATAGTACGGTTTCAATACATAAAAAAACATTCACAATCAACACTTACAATTGTTCTCAAAAACTCGCAAAATTCAATACCTATACACGATATACATAACAATCTGCAAAAAAACATAAAATTTCAACGGGAATATCACACATTTGACCATCGACGATTTTCAATCTTCCAAAAAGGTAACAATTCTTTCAATCTTGCAATTTATTTCAAATTAGATGAAAAAACAATAGCAATTGTTATGTAGTCGACTAACAGAAATAAGGGTGATGATAAAATTTTTCGCCAACGACTTTTGCAAAAATCAAATTTCGGATAAAAAATTACATTAATAGTGAAATGAAGCACCAAGATAAAAGTAACGATTTTTGTTATTTAAAAAAAAAAAACATGTTAAGTCACTGAAATTAACGATTTTTGTTATTTAAAAAAAACAACGATTTTTATCATCGTATTGGTGGATTATTACCTTTGAACTCAAATAATCGTCCTCGATTCCTTCAAATATACATATATGATACCGAGCATGAAAATGAGCATCGAATGGCAGAAAATGCAATGTTAAGAGTGGATATCATTGATAGGATAAAATATATTTTGAACGAGCACAATCCTTTTGTCCATACTCTCCGACATCTTGCCCAACGAGATGACATACAACAATGCAAGTTTGTCATAAAAGAGCAACCTCCTAACCAACATAATTATTCAATGCCTTTAACCTCTCAATTTGCAGCAGTTGTTGTCGGAGGTGATGATATTGCCAACCTGAAAGAAAGGGATGTCATGGTAGAGTCTGTCACTGGACGACTCATGTATATCAAAGAGACTGCATGCTATTACGATCCACTACAATATCCTCTATTATTTTCTTACGGCTCTTACGGTTGGGATTTAAACACCAGATCTTTAACTGGCAAGAAGATAACATGCCGAGAATTTTATTCGTATATGTTTCAGGTACATACAATATCACAACCATTCTTCATCCTCAATATTAATCATTATGATTATTCTAACTGCTCCACTAATTTATACTTGAAATAGATGAGAGAATGTTATGATTCTATAGTCTTAAGAGTTGGCCGCTTAACTCAACAATTTGCTGTGGACAACTGTGTAAAGATGCAAGCATCCAATTTGAGATGGGTTGCACTCAACCAAGACACAATTCGTGCAGATTTGTACAAGGGACTAGAGGATTCATACAATGCCGGATAACACAATACAGGTATGATTTCACATAATATCGGTAATTACCTACTTTAATATAGACACCTACATTATTTGAACCTTATTTTATGCACTTTCTTACCTACATGTAGAAAATGTTGGACGAAGAACTATACTTCCATCATCATTTGTTGGGACTCCGCGAGATATGCATCAACGATACCAAGATGTAATGGCTTTGGTGCACAAATTTGGCAAGCCAGACATATTCCTTACTATGACGTGCAATCCGTCGTGGTCAGAAATAATAGCAGAATTACTACCTGGCCAACAACCTCATGATCGTCCAGACTTGCTAATAAGGGTATTTCATGCCAGACTCGAGAAGTTAAAAAAGGATGTGTTAGAAAGGAATGTTCTCGGGAAGGTAGTTGCTTATGTATATGTGATTGAATTCCAAAAACGAGGGCTTCCACATGTTCATATGTTACTAATTCTTGACCAAAGTGACAAGCTTACCACTCCTGATGATTATGATAAAATAGTGAGAGCAGAAATTCCTGACCAACAACAAGAACCAGAGCTCCATAAAAGGATTCTTAAACACATGATTCACAACCCATGTGGTGTCCAGAATCCACGTTCACCATGCATGAAACAAGGGAGTTGTAAGAAGGAGTTTCCTAAGTCATTCTCTAATTGTACAAAGCAAGGAAATGACTCATATCCCATCTACCGTCGGCGTCAAGATGCTCCACCTGTATCGTTACGTGAGAATTCACGAGTAACTGTAGATAATCGGTGGGTAGTTCCATATAACCCGTGGTTGTTGAATAAGTTTGATTGTCACATTAATGTAGAGATATGCAGCAGCATTAAGTGTGTCAAATATTTATACAAATACATTCATAAGGGTTCTGATAGAGTTTTTATGGAAGTTCATAAAGGGGATGAGATTGCACAGTTCGTTGATGCAAGATGGATTTGTGCACCTGAAGCTATGTGGAAATTTTACAAATTTCCAATGACTCGGATGAACCCGTCGGTAGACCGTCTGCAAGTTCACTTGCCAAACATGCACCAAGTTAGATTCGAAGGAAACCAGCCTATCGAAAGCATTTTGGCTGACCCAAGGAACTCCAAAACAATGTTGACTGAGTTTTTCAAGATGAATTCAGTAGATCCTGAAGCCAGAAATTACCTATATAGAGAATTTCCAGAAAAATATAGATGGATTAATTCCATGCGAGAATGGCGCCGAAGGAAAACCATGCAGAGAGTAATTGGTCGATTGTATGTAGCTTCGCCTCTAGATGTTGAAAGGTTTTACCTAAGAATGTTACTAAACCATGTCAAAGGGCCCCAATATGATCATTTAAGGACTGTCAATGGGATACCCCACCCTACCTTTAGAGTTGCAGCTGAGTCCTTAGGTCTTATTGAGAATGATGAAAGCATACGTCAGTGTCTTAGAGAAGCATGTCAGGTAAGAATGTCGTCGGCACTGAGACGACTATTTGCAACTATCTTAATATATTGTCAACCATCTGGGTTACGTGCACTGTGGGATGAGTTCTTCCCACACTTGGTTGAGGATTATCCGTCTTCGACAACGACAAACAATAATGAAATTCCAACTTACAAGCTTCTTAAAGACTTGGATCGCTTATTACGACCGCTTAGGAAAACAATATCAGACTACAATGAATTGCCAAATTTACCAGAATCTATTGAAAATATTGACGAGTTATCTGAAGTGATGGAGGAGTATTTCTCAGTGCCAGTTCCTACTGAGGATACCAAGTGCATAGGTAAGTTGAATGCCGATCAACGACATGCATATGACACAGTGATGTATGCTATCACTTTAAAGAATGGTGGTGCTTTCTTTGTTGATGGTCCTGGTGGTACTGGAAAAACATATCTGTATCGAGCTATATTAGCTACTATAAAAGGTAGAGGTGAGATAGCTAAACCAATAGCAACTTCTGGAATTGCTGCCACATTGTTGCACCAAGGGAGAACTTCACACTCAACTTTTCAACTACCATTAAAACCAGATAGCTCATCGTCATGCACCTTTACAAAGGGTTAAAAAACCGGCATTCTTTTAAAACATTCTTCAGTTATTATATGGGATGAGGCACCAATGACACATTGGTATCAGTTTGAAGTAGTTGATCGTTCACTTAAGGATTTAATGGGAAATGACTTGCCATTTGGGGGAAAAATAATTTTGTTTGGTGGGGATTTCAGGCAAGTTCTACCTGTTATGAGAAATGGAACAAGAGCTCAAATGATTGATGCATCCTTGATAAGGTCTCCACTATGGAACCATAGTGCAATTGAGAGAAAACATGAGATCTAGACATGACAATGGATTCGCTAATTTCTTACTCTCTATTGGAAATGGCGATGAACCTACCATTTCAGATGATATGATAAAATTGCCGAGTAACAGATTATCCCTACTGTTGCTGATACCTCGATTGATGGGTTGATTGATCAAATTTTCCCAATCTAAATGAACACATCGGTGATGGAAATTTTATGGTTGAAAGAGCAATCATCACTCCATTGAACGAAAATGCTGATGGAATCAATGACAAGGTTATCGAACGATTTCTCGGAGAATGACGAACATACTACTCATTTGATTCAGTGCCTGATGATACAAGAAACCTGTATCAGCAAGAATTCCTAATAAATCTAATTGTCGCGTCAGGATTGCCTGTGCTCAAACTAAAACCTGGCATTCCTCTAATGCTTCTCAGGAATATCGATCCTAAAAATGGTATTTGTAATGGAACACGACTACTTTGCCATTCGTTAAAGGATCATTTCATCGATGCCGAGATTTTAACTAGATATGCAAGGGGAAACAGGGTCTTTTTGCCAAGAATTCCGTTGAAAACTGTTGAAGATATTAGGTTACCTTTTTGAGATGGCCAGAAAGCAATTCCCTGTAAAGTTGAGTTTGGGTTTAACTATAAACAAGTCTCAAGGGCAAACCATCCCACATGTTGGGATATATCTTCTTGATCATGTATTTAGCCATGGGCAGTTGTATGTTGCACTTTCGCGTGGAATTTCCGAGAACACGACAATGATTACTGTCGATAATGGAAAGATTAGAGGAAAGGAAGGAGTGTTCACAAAAAATATTGTGTACAAGGAAGTTTTGTTACTTTCTACATAGTGTATCTTACATTTAAATATTTCTTATTACCATATTTCTATGAAATTTAATAAATGTTATGAATTATACTTTCTGATAGTATGTAGTTTACACATGGTTTTAATGCACGCGATGTTTTATAATTTAACAGTATCAATTGAAAGTGATGTTTTATATAGATTTGTATGTAATTGTGGTAATTGTTAGGATGGAATATCATTGTACACCCTTTGCTCATTTATTTCCTTGCGGAGTACGAGAATATGATGTGCGAGCACGATTGGTTCATAATTTTGACATCTTCACCTTCACACATCGTGTAGCTTGCAAACAAATTTAGAAAATGCTTTTTGTGGATAGTGAGGTAAATATTATAAATAACTCTTATTATATTGGGAAATTTGCTTTCCATTATTACACCCATAATAAATATTATCATTATTGCCTTTATAGGGTGATGGCATATAGTGTACTGTATTGTCCCCTCATATTGAGAGATTTCTTGGGAGATTTCAAGCAGGCTATATCTATGTACTCCAATCTGTACAGATAGTGCCTGCTGACTACACAAATGACATTGTTGACGATTCCAGACAGATGTTATTGACTGATACATCTTATGTCATTCTTGAAGATGAAGATGACCTTGCAATGCCCACTTTTTTTTTGCAAGAGAGTGTCGTTATCTCATATATGGCGTCATGTTGATTGCAGTGACAAATTATTCGGTAAAGTCTATTTATTTCCAACCATATACATGTTGTCACTAAGAAAACACATATTTAATGCATGGTTAACGTTTCTCAGATGTCATTGGAATACTCCTTGATGTATCACTGATTCAACCGGTTGGAAACAACTCTTTTAAAAGAGATGTTGCAATAATGGATAACACGTACGTGCACATTCTTTATTTAATATCACAATTTATTATTATAGTGCATTGCTTTTTTTAACTTCTCTGCAGGTGGATCATTATCAAATTAACTGTTTGGAATGATTATGTTCATGTCTTCGGAGATGGACCATTTGATTATGGGAAACAACATTCAATTGTTGTCGCATGTGGGCTTCATCTGAAACATTACCACGGTATGAATAACATCCCTTTTCATACAACAAAGATATTGCTTTTAATTTTGTATATGTATATGACTGACCAAGATTAATTTTTGGAATCATTTATGTCAACAGGGGTATATCTTACGACCGGCTATTATAGCAGAATATACTTAAATACAGAGAACAAATTTGTCAGTTTATTATCTGCATGGTATGCAACATTCAGTTTCACACCAATCAACTAATCAAAAAATGTATACGAACCATTATTATGTATAGCAAATTGATTCTCACATACTGCCGATTCAGGTATGACACCGAGAAACTGGCACATAAACGGGTTGCGGCTTTCCGCTCATGTCCATTTGCAATGCATTCATCAATTGCAGTTTATAATGCCATTCGTACTCGGTTATCTAAATTACCTACTATAAAGAGTGTAAATAACTATAAACCTTTTAACATTGTTTATTAGTGGAATTATCAATACAAAACAAAATAACGAATATTTGTTGTTTTCTATGATAGGTTCATTATTGTCGATTAGTCGCTCATGTGAGGCGTATTGAGTCACAACCTGATGAGATTATTTACGAAGCATGTAATCGTTGTCTAAGAAAACTTGTCATCACCCAAACGGCCTATAAATGTGTACGGTGCAATCTAACAAATGCTGCAACTATTCCAAGGTATAAACTTTATAACATTAATCTACATATAATACAAATATTCACAAATCTCTATTAATTGGGTTTTCCCGTTGACAGATTAATGCTTCGACTCATTATTTCTGACAAGAGTGGTAAAATGGGAGTAACATTGATGAATGACCTAACTCAACACATGTTGCGGTGTACTCCGACTGAAATCAAATCACTACTTCAACAGGTTTGTCAAGTATTCCAAACTTTTTTGTACGTATCGTTTTACAACTAAAAACTAATATCTCTATTAATTGCAGCCTAATGGAAGAGCAGCAGTTTTCAACAAAGTTATGAAAGTTTTCGGTTTCAAAGAATACTCATGGTTTTTACATCCACCAAGTAACACCATGGAGATTAATCAGTTCCACACCGTTGATTACATATTTGAAGTTGACTGGGCTGATGAGTATGCGTGGATTTTCAAGAATATTAGTTAATGTCAACAAAAAAGTAGTTACAAATGCAATTTCAATACTTATACTTATTTATTAAAGTGTTATTAAATATTATTTGATTGTATTTCAAAGAATCTTATTCACAAAATGGATGTGAACGTAAATACTAACTTGCATTTGCTTTTTGTTTAGTACTTAGTAATAATTAGGCCTAAAAATGTCATCGCACGCATCGCGTGCATAAAAAGCTAGTATAATAGAGATAGATTTGCGATAAGAAAATAATTTCGGTTATTTTAGCTAAAAAAAACGTTGGCTGGATAAAATAATCAGCATTCGCCATTGAGCAGCAATGTCACACGTCCATAGCAACTGCTGTTTAACCTTCACAGCGCGCATTACCTCCAAACCCAGAAACCACAACCAGCACCACAATCATCATCTTCTTCATCTCTCTCTCTTTCCTCCAAATTCATCAACAGTTTCAAGAAAAAGAGGCATAACTTTCCGAGCCTCATTGGATAATCCTCTGCCGCCAATTTCACTTGATCAGACCAATCCGTTTCAATTGATTCCCGCTTCAGATATTGTTCGAAATTTCTATGGCGGAATCAACCGTCATGATCTTGCTTCAGTTGAGCCCCTAATTGCTCCTAATTGCGTCTACGAGGATCTTGTTTTTCCTAGCCCCTTTGTAGGTCGCAAGGTAACACTTATCTTGCCTCCGTTTTAAAATTACTGCAATATTCGCACTTCTAAAATCGAACTTTACAGACTTTGACTACAATCTGAGAATGGTAGATAGTTTGAGAATGTCAAATTATTGTATACAGTGCAAATGAGCGTGTTGTATTAATTTTGTGGCCCAGATTAGCTTTTCTTCTGTTTTGATGGCTAATTCCATAATCCATTACCATACTAGGGTTGTCGGCCCATATAGTCGGACTTCTGCCCTAACTACTTTATTAAGCCGGTTGATGAACTGATCTTTTGTTATCTCTTCTAGAATCACTTTTAAGGGAGCTAAGATTTCAATGAATTTTCTTTGTTGGTGAGAGAGCTAGTGCTTATGAAGAGTTCTGGCACTACTCAGCCGAAATTGGCGGAGTAATAACCCCTTGAGCTCCTCCCATTCTCCCACTGAAATCAAAATACGGCATCATCTTCCAACGCCACGTCCACCACCTCGACCTTCTCTAGCCACTTAAACTTGAAGTACCTTTAGGCTTTATTAGTATCCAGCTACCATCAAACATGGATAAATTTAACTTCTTAAACCTCTGGTTAGCCAATGTTGCATTTTTGGAGTTATGGGGCCCTTCTCCTATTGACCGGAAAAGGAAATCTTTCAACTCTTCTTCTTTCCTAGGTGATCCCTTCTGGGTTGTTGGACAAGTCCCCTTGTTGTTCAGCGCGAAGATTGTTACTTTTATCTCCTCCCGAACTTTTTCATACTCTTCCCACATCTGGTTGATAAGGGCATCTTGGTTTTCTATGGAATAAACTATTCTTCCAAAGGTTCTCGATGATCTTCGTTGTGGTTAAATGTAACCCCGCAAGATCTCGACTGAGTTGTCAGAGCTTTTGGAGCTATCAGGGTTCCATGCCAGTGATGATTTTGGGGGAGATTATCCTTGCTCTGATACTAAGTTGTTGGGAATTAGTGAACAAGAAAATTATAAGAGGGAAAGCTAGGGATATCTTGTATGAAATTGGATCAAAGATCAAGAACCGAATACAACTTGTTGCCTCTCGAGAGGTGAGTTGTCGCCAAAAGAGAATGCGAATTATCAAATATCTCATTACCTCTAATATTCCCTCATGCCCTATTTATAGTGCTCTAGCTTAGTGCTCACATTCTCTTTCTATTACATAACCCTCTTTTACCCACTAAATCAATGCAAGGAACAAAAGGAATGATCGGTACAAAATAGAAACAGAATAATGGAATACTTTGTGTCCTATTGCCCTAGTTGTCATGCTGAGGTGTCTAGTTGAGGTGAGATACCCTTCCTAGCGCTTCTTGTGTATGTGATGAGGTTATGGTCGACTTGATCCCTTGCCGATAGGAGCGGGCGAAATGTGAATTCTTAAGTCTCCACATGCTCACTTTTATCATCCAAAAATATCCTATTTGGTTAAGAAAATACCTATTTTGCTGCGAATTCTTAAGTCTAGACATACTCACTTTTTATCATCTCAGAGGCTCTTATTTGGGTAAGGAAATACCTATTTTGCCGCCATACATGGCCAAATTTTAATGCAAATGCTTTGTGCATGGAAGATTTGTCAATCATGGGAGAATCATGTGTCATGGACATGGCAGATGTCCTAAGTTATTATTGTATATGGGTTAATGCTTGCCGATCAGACATCATATGGTAATAATCTCTATTTGGATGTGAGATCCATCTGCTTCAATCACTCACAACAAGGAAGTAGAATACAGAAATAAGAGGAAAGGGTTTAGGATGGCAAAAGGAGGTTGATAGATTGGAGATAACTTCTAAGCATTCGAAAGACGCAGTCTATCCCGGTACAAGCTACTAATAACAAGTAATTTCCTGCCTTCTTTCTACTCACTCTTCTCTTTATATACCAAGTATCCTCACTCTCTCTCCCTTGCTAAATATTCCCTTTCTAACAAACATCTGGCTACAACTACCTTACTTTAGCTAACCATAATTATTTTTGTAACTGAAAATAGTAACCTGACTGATTTCCCCTTATTGTCCTTGGTTACATACTGCCTTGGCCTTGTTTTTGCGACAGACATATGTGATGAGGTGAAATGGGCTCATTACATTACCTTGCCCCCAAAGACTCACCTTGTCCTCAAGGTGGAAGGATGAAAAACGAGCATGAATGGATGTCATGTTCTCCAGATGCAATTGTGTCCATTTCAGCAAGACTTAAGTTCTTTCGGCACCCCCTCTTTCACTTGTCTGACATCTAGCAATGCTTCTGGTTGAATCACTAATTCCAGAATTCAACTCTTTCGGAATGGTAGGGGAAATTAACTCATCGCCTACTGCATGCTTCAGTTGAGACACGTGAAATGCAGGGTGAATTTTGCTTGAAGGAGGCAGCTCCAAAGTGTATGCCGATGTACCTACCTTGTTGATAATGGGAAATGGACCATAGAAACGTGTCACTAGCTTCTCAAAAGGCCTCCTAGAAAAAGATTTTCGCTGATAAGGGCGTAATTTCAGATACACCAAGTCTCCGATATCAAAAGATTCATTCCTCCTCTTAGCGTCAGCTGACTGCTTCATAATGTGCTGAGCACGAGTTTAATTAAAGTGGAGATCATCGAGGATGGCATCGCGTTCACAGATCATTTCTTCCAAACAATCAACTGGGGACTGCCCCCTTTCGGAACGAGCCAAGTGTGGCGGATCACACCCAAACAGAACTTTGAAGGGAGTCAGTTTTGTGGACATGTGGGGTGAGGTGTATTGAGAAAACTCATCCCAAGTAGCCATTTAACCCATGAGCATGAATGCCTGCCATAAAACAACGCAAGTATGTCTCCAACCCTTTGTTAACAATCTCAGTTTGTCCATCCGTTTGGGGATGGTACATCATACTCCTTTTGAGGGTAGTGCCTTAGAGATGAAGCAACTCTTTCCAAAAGATGCTCAAGAATATACGATCTCTATCTGTGACATTACGGGGAAACCCATGCAGCCGCACTATCTCCTTCACAAATGGATCAGCTACAGTCAAAGCACTAAAAGGATGGCGAAGGCATTTAAAATTCCACAGGTCAACGACCAACAGGTGGTGTTAGTGCCCTTAGAAGTAGGCAAGCCTTTGATGAAATCCTTCAAAATATCCTCCCATACCATAGTAGGAAATGGAAGAGGTTGTAACAACCCCGCTGGTGATTTTTGAGAAACCTTTTGCTGTTATCATAATGTACAACATTGAACATACCTTGCAACATCCGGCCTCATACCAACCCAATACCATTCCGCAGTCATCCGTAGGTAAGTCTTAACTTCTCCAGAATGTCCTCCTAGAGGAGCGTCATGATATTTATAGAGTAAAGGAGATATGTAAGAAGAAGACTTGGGTATCACCACTGGCCCCTTGTACAGTAGCCTGTTGGCAGTAAGAGTGAAACCAACATGGGGCTTCACCTTTTGCCCAAGCTCCTGCCGAAGCTGATTCAAAAAAGAATCTTGAGTTATCTCGTCCTCCAATACTTCCCAATCCACCACCTGAGTTGTGACTAAGGCACCTAACTCCACTGCACCCACTGTTTTTCTAGATAGGGCGTCTGCCACACGATTTGCTGCCCCGGGTTTATGCTGCTTCTCAAAGTCAAAACCAATGAGCCTACTAACCCACTTCTGGAAACCAGCCCCAATTTCCCTTTGTTGGGTAATGTAGTGGAGACTCATCTGTATGTGTGATAAAATAATGCCCCAACAAAGAATGTTTCCACTCTTGCACTGCTAAACATATGGCCATTAATTCTTTCTCGTAAACCGACTTGAGCTGGGCCAAGGAGCTTATTGTAGAATGCAATGGGTCTCCGCTCTTGCATTAAGAAAGATTGTTATGGGTCTCCGCTCGTCCATAGGGAATTTTTTGCTAAAAATAAAGCACAAAAATGGGGAAGGGGCAGTAGTAAAAACATCGTGTCATAGGGGAAAACACCCGCATAAAGGCGGGGTGGGCTTCTAGTCGGCTAGTTGTCCTTTCCAAATGCACTATTTTCTATCTTGATTGTGATCAATACATCAGATTCTCTTTAATTATTTTATGTTGTTTGTTAGTACTAATGGTTGGTCTTCTGTCACAGTTTTTAGGTATCAGACTGCACTGTAAATCAGACTGAGACATGCTAGAAGCTTGTGTGGGTAGTTTAAGTCATTTAAGATTATCTCTATTATTCACAGATCCGTAGACAAACACTAATTGCTTGTAGATTTTTTTTCTTGAAAGACAAGGAAATTTTATTGTCTCAATTTCCTACAAGGTTGCAGGCAAAGTTCCTGGAGGTCTTAGAGAAATAGATGGAAACCATAAATTGAGATTGTTATTTCGCCAACTCCATTTTATCATGTACAACTGCTGCCTTTTCTTCATGAAAATTGCTCACAATTCCATCAAAGAATTTAAAATTTGTTAAAAACAGAATTCTCTCTTCTTTATTTTAATAGGTACTCATTGACAATCAAAGTCTCAATTTATAATGGAATTTGAGGTTAGGCCACTGCTTATTTGTCTTGACTCTTGAGTATTACTACTACATGACATATTCAATTCTACCTCATCAGAGTCCTAATGTGTGAAGAATATCTGATAGTATTCTGTGTGCAACCTGCAGGACATGGTTTCTTTATCAACTAATTTTCTTAATTACACTCCCTATATGACATCAGGTTAACACTCCCCATTTAAGGGTGTTTCATGATGAGTTTAACATTCTCTTGTTGGGGTCTGTTTCCTCTTTTTTTCCTGTTATATCATGTAGGTCTAAGTGTTTGTTTTGTTTCTGTCTGTCTCCTCTTCCTTGAAAAGTCTGCTAAAAACAATGTCCACCTTATTCTGGAACGGGGAGAATAACAAAATTAACTTTGGAGCTTGTTTAGAACATGAAGAATCCTTGGAAATGTGAGTCTCTATAGAAAGTAAAATCTCGAATATCAAGTACGTTAATCCTAGATTCTTGCTGTTTGACGTAATTGCATGAAGGCAAATTTGACACTTAACTCGTGACAGCTGCTAAGTTTTTGCATGTCATCAGTCTTATGTGTGCTTGCTTTTCTCATATGTTAAAACTGATGGATGATGTGTGGAGCTGATGAATATTTTCATCTATGCAGTAGGATATCTTAAGGTTGTCATCTATTGATTTTCATGATAAAACATGAAACCACTTGAATTAAAGGATCTGTCTTTTAGAGAATAAGTCATGTGTTCTTATCTCAACTCTATTGTTCTATGCCTTACTTTTAGAAGCTTCACTTTTTGCTTCTGGATGTCTACAGTCTATCCTGGAGTTCTTCGGGAAGTTTATCGATTATGTCAGCACAGATTTGCAGTTTGTGATTGATGCTATTTCTGAGGAAGATTCAACAACTGTTGGTGTGACGTGGCATTTGGGTATTTTAAGAACTTTTCTGAATTGTTGTCTCCTTCCCCTTCCTATGTTATATAAGGCACAATCTGATGGCAACTGACTGAATATACAACTATAGAATGGAAGGGAAGACCTTTTCCATTCAGCAAAGGTTGCAGCTTTTACCGATTGGGTATAAAGAATGGCATTCGACAGATAATGTATGTAACCATTTTCAATTCTTTTAAGACAATTACTTTCCAGAATTTCAATTCCTTATTGTCTGCGACATGAGCTTGAACTAATAATCTTTTTGTTGCTGCTGCTGCTTCTCTTTCTTCTGCTCTCTTTGAAAAAGGGGGGGGGGGGGTGTTGGTTGTGCTTCAGATCTTTTTGGGATTTTAAAATATTTTTGTTTCGAAATTAATCATGTTACTAGCTAAGCGCCATTTAATGGTGTCAAAAGAGGCTTTTCCTGGACAGATGGGGAGAATTTGTTTATATATTATTTGAAAGGAAATATTCTCCATCAACCCTCATTCGTCCAATGGTTATATATATATATATATATATTATTATATATATATATTAATATTATATATATATATATATATATATATATTATATATATATATATATATATATATATTCCGTTTTATTGGGGGCAGAGGGCAGAGAATGGTGAATGCTTATCCTGAACGTGCTATGTTTCTAAACCAGTTATGCCCGAGATAGCGTGGAACCTGCAATTAAACCTGGAGAATCAGCTTTGGTAAGTTGATGCATCTTTACAAATGATCTAATCCTTTCTGAAGTTTCTTTAATATAGTACTCGACTATGAACCCTCCCAAAAAAAGTTACTCCTAATACTTAATTATGTGGACCTATTTTCATAACTGAGTATGATACAGCAGTTAAAGTATTCCTTAATTGTGCTACCCATATCTGCTGCTAGCCCGTCTTCTGTGGAATCTTCAAAGTGATCTGGTTTTATGGCCTTTTGAGTTTGGTGCATTCCACTTTGATGGCTCCAAAGTAGGCTAGAGTTTGATGGCACTTATTGTTAAGGTGTAGCTCAATTTTTTGCTCATCTACATAGTTATAGTCACTAATATAAAGTCAAATTAGTGATCGGATTTTAACTTCAAGGTGCTGATCTAATTTTGTGACCTTTTGACTTTTGAGCTTGGTGGATTTCATTTTCCATGGCTTTTAACTGCTGTTGCCTTAAATTATCCAAACTGGAGTATTTATTTGGAATCTGGGTAGGGTGTAACCCAAGTAAATACAACTTTAAACATAAATTCATCTCATTCCACTGAGAATGGAAAGCTCTATGAGTAAAAGCTAGATTGCTCTTGGATCCAGTTCGACACAACTTGTCCGTAATTGTCGTCAATCAATTTACTTGCTGGTATAGAAAAGTTATTCTGATATGTTTGTGATACACAGATTGCTATCAGAGGTGTTACATGGCTGCTGCAGCGATTTCCGAAGCTTGCAGAGTGGATATGATGGATGGTTAAGGAAATGCAATCACCACATTTCTTTGTAATATACTTGATTTTTGCAACAATTTGATGGAATCAGAGTGCACACTACTATAAGCAACTCCTTGAATGTTGTATACGTAATTAGGTTTGTTATTGGCCATATGATAACCATAATTTGTATCATTACTAAGTGAATTGTGATGTTGAAACCTCTTGATCTCCTATTCTCCTTTGTATATGCATATTGTAATTTCATTTGTATTTTGTATTGCTTAGTACAGTAGTTCATGATTGTAGTGGAAACCGCTGCAAGAATTTGTAAATACATCTGGGATCTTCTACTAACTATATTATTGTGTTGCAAATGCAAATATTGTTCTACATTTCATTTGTTCCAATCCTATGTTCAGTTCTTTCTTTTTAACAATATCAAGTTCTCAATAGTTGTGACAAATTTCAAGTTATTAACTTTATATTTATCGGTTTTAGATTTACAAAAAAGTACGATTTAGATGTTTTGAGAAGAAATTTGATTTAGTGATTTTTAAGATTACTTTTTGAGATAAGATATTAGTTTTTCTTTTTTTGTCGGGATGTAAATTAGCAGTTTCTGTTGAAGCTACCAAAAGTTGAACTGATGAAGGAAAAGAAAAACAAATTTTAGTAACCCTAGCCTTCCCCTCTCCCTTTTTTCTCTCTAAAACCCTAGTCTCCCCTACTTCTTCTTCATCGATTAGGGGCTGCCATGGATGATTTCATCCATGGTAAGCTCCCTTTTTAGTTTTATTTTAAGTTTTTAGTTTATTTTCTTGTTTTGTTGAATAAATTAGTATCTCTTTATGAGATTTCTTCAAACCCTGTATGGGGTTTTTATTCTCTATTGTGGAGATCTCCTTCTCCCCTATGGGAGTTGTGAGTGTGGTTTTTTCGTTTGTAGGTATGAGAAATTGTTCTCATTGGTTGAAGTTCAAGACTCAACATGAAAGTATTGGAATCTCGGATGCGGTTAACATGGCTCGATCAAGAATGCTCTTCCTAAACTATGTTAGAATGATAGACTTCCTCATCAATAGCTGTTTGATTCAGCAAATACAAGGGGGTTGCGCTGTATTGCTCGATCTGGTTCATTAAAGTTTCTTCGAAGACGAATTTGATTTAACCTTGTTTAATTGTATCTTGTTTTTCTTTAATATTATTGTAGATGTCGTTTGACCTTCAATTAATGAAATTTCTCTTTAAAAAAAAAAACAAATTTTAGTAATTGATAATTAGTCATAGAGAATCTTTCAAAACAAGACAAAATCCCAAGTAAGCTAATGTCCAAAGATAGATTGAATCATCAACTAGGCTATGTTTGCTAATATATTTGAGTCACCTTAGATGGTAAGCTACTAAATTATTCTAAGATTTTAAAATAAAAAGGTAATTTTGTCATGACAGTGAAGGGGAAGGATCAGTTAAATTTTTTTAATTATTTCCAGTGCTTTAAATCGTAAGAATTCCAACTGCGACATTATCAAGTCTAATTTTTTTTTAGTATAGCTCATAGTTAAGTTTTTTTACTACTTATTGGTCGTGTTGGTATACATGCAATGGAAATTCCCATGAAGTTCTAAACTGATCAGTTATTTGATTAGCATGAACAAGAAAATTTGGGGAATTCAAAATTCTTGAGAATTCGTAATTCCCACAAAACGTTGGAATTTATTGACCCACTTCCTCTTAGTCATTCAAAATTCCTGACAATTTCAAATTCATTGATGTCAAGTAAACAATTTTAGTAAATTCCTAGGAATTACATGAGGAATTAACTTCCCATGTATTGTAACTTCCACAGGAATTAAATTCTTGTATGTACCAATTCAAACAACCACTTAATTTAATCTATTTTTGGATGACTCATATGTAACTAACAACCGACACATTCGAGCTACTAACTAATCTTACTTAACATTTACAAGTGATATAGTATCATGATTTAAGAAGGAAAAGTTGTATCATTATAGGAACTTTATAAGTCCATATGTGATTTCTCGTATGATTGAATTTTACATGTTTTATGCCTGTGTGCAAACATGTTGATTATGAGATTGATTCTGAGTTAAAAAATTGTCATGTTTGTATGGAATTATTGATGCAAGCATGTGGATTGGAACTTTATTTATTAATTCACATGGGGGAATTAATATATTATATTGAGATTGAATCATGTTTATTCATGTGTTTCTTTATATTATTATTTTCACTACTCTATAAGGATTGTGGGCCTTATCTGGTAAGTTGACAAGTTATGCCTTTGAAAGGTAAGATTGATTGTTGGCTAGGTTCAACAAAATAAGAAAGATTGGAATTAAAAGAAAGTAATCTTGGATTGTAAGTTGTGATCACTTATTAAATCCTAAGATAAAAGAAGTTCAGATGTGAATGCTTGATTTAATGTTTCTGTGTTGCTTGTATGTGTGTCATAACAACTAATAATTTGCAAGTAACGGAAAGTGTAACGAAGATAGTTATAGACTTTAGACTGGTGCACGTTTGGAGTTGGACATTAGGAGTTGGGGTACATGGTGAGCGGCCCATGGCTTTTTCAGGGAGATGGGTTGATCACCATTCCTATTATTTTTCAAAGGTTCCTCGATATCGCAGGTGATTCTGAAATACGTGGTAGCTCCCGTATTTCGTCTTCCTAGGTGAAGGCATTAGTAGATAAGACAACTCAAGTCCAATAACTATTCCATTAAAGTAATAGAAAGATGTTTAAAGTTTAGTTCAGTAGAAGTTATCTGCATAATGTTATATTGTTATACTATTATTTATCCCTGCATGTTATTTATTAGTATCATGTTAGGAATGTTTATGTATTAGTATGTAGTACTAAGCTTTGCTGATTACGTGCTTTGTTTGTGATTGTTGATCATGGCTTTGCCTTATTGATCATGTGATGACCCAATTTTGGTGAGCATATTCTTTGGAGCATTGACATTTACAGATTCGCAGATGTTACATCATTGGGAATCTGGGAATGGAGAGTTTGTGTAATCTAGTATATCTTATTTTCTGCATTAGTAGGAATGTACTTTAATAAGTTTGTTTGAGTAGACATACTTAGAGTGTTTGATTTTTAAAGTACTTATTTATTTATAATAATAAAGTATGAAGTTTAGTTAGATGTTTTCCGCTGCGAAATTCTGAATAAGCTGATACGTTATCACACGGGCGAAAATGCTTTGGTAATTCTCTAAGTTTTATATTAAAAGGTATTTCTGAAAAGAGAGAATTATCGAAATGCTACATAGTTTCTTTTTTCTCTTTTTACCAAAAGTGAAATGATTCGAATAAATGAAACTACTCAAAGTGGTAATTGTTGCAATAGAAAAAGAATGAAAAAATTATATAACAATTGTGTTGAAAAATGTTATTTTACAACAACAAAAATCAATAATATCCACAACCTTTTAAAAGTGGCAAAGTTGGCTACTATTCATATCAATAGTGAAATGAGTGATAAAAGCATGAAAAATACTGTAGATAAGAAATGGGTGAATTTCAACCCTTAATTTGTAAACTGATCTCAGCCGTTGAAGCTTCTTTCTTCTCTCCTCTTTTTTCGTCTTTTTCTGACTCTCTTCATCTCTTCACACTCTCTCTCTCACTCTCTCTTCTCTCTCTCTCTCTGAAAGCATCAACACGCAAAAGAGTAAGTATTAACTTTGGAGTGCAGTGCTTGAGATAAACGACCAATTTTTTTATAGAAATACCATCATTTTTTCCAGTTTACTGCAGCAAATAAAAGATAGATTTTATTTGATCTTTACAATATGGGTAACCAAAGTGTAGATCGTGCTTATCGGATTGGTCAAAAGAAAGATTTCTTCTTGGGTTTTAGTATGTTAAAGTTTATTATGCTTGTGATTTAATTATTTTCTTTGAACACTTGCTGATTTTTTATCTTTAATATGAAGTTCAACTTCCCGGGACTACTCAGGATCATCTTCAGATATTTAATATTGAATCAAAAGCAAAGATAAAGTCCTATCAAATGCCTGAGATGGTACGCAACGTTTTTGTTTTTTATTGGGCATATTTGAGTCATGTTGTTGGTTGTTAACTTTCTTGATATGGAGATGCTATAATAGTTTAATATTCCTTTCTTTAGGTTGTCTCTGGAAATGGATTACGCCTAAGATGTTAGGCATGGTTAAAGGAAATATGCACCTGTTTTCAGTGGATCAGCAGAGTAGTCAAGCTCTTGAAGCTCATGCAGCTTCATTTGCTCAATTCAAGGTCCTCCTCATCCTTGAATTCCTCTGTTTTTTCTCTAGAAATATTTGTATTCATAGTCTAAGTAGGTTATTATAAGTATTCTGTCACCATTCATTGATACTCAGCAGTGATTCGGATTTTTTGTATAGGTTCCCAGAAACGAAAATCCTTCACATCTTATTTCCTTTGCGAGCAAGACATCTAATGTTGGACAGGTTACTTCAAAGTTGCATGTCATTGAACTTGGTGCCCAGCCTGGTAAGCTTCCTTTGCAGCTTTGCATCACTTTGTCACCTTCCTTTCTTATGCTGACAATCACTACTTCTTGAGAGTTGTACATCGAGATGATTGTTTTGTCCCAATGGTTCGTATGCTTTAGGTATTGTTAATATAGTATAGTCAATAATAGAAATTACACAAATTATTGAGTTTTGCTTATTTATTGGGACATAAGATCAATTTCTCTGTTGGAGATTGTTGTTCTTAGTTGGCAGCTTTCTGACATAACAGTTCTTAGAGTTGCCAGTCAAAGAAAATGGCTTGGGTTCTTATTTTTAGATTTGGCCCATTGTGTAATGGATTTATAGGTAATTTTGTGAATAAAAAAATTCAATGGCAACATCCCTGGTAATATACATTACCATTGATTTATAGGTGGTATTTGTGGTAATGGTCGTAATGAAGAAAAACACATGTTTATGGATAAAGTTCTATTACCTTTTTATCAACTACAAAATGAACCATGGGACAATTGCCACCAAATGCAATGAGTAGAGTCCATCAAAGTTGAGTAGCCTTCTCCAACAAGGCAATAACAGACATAAGAGCAATTAGAAACATCCGATTCTTACCGTATTAAAGTCGACATCTTTAAGAATGTCACATATTGCATTTCTTAGTTCATCGTCACTTGGCTTCATTTTGTCTTCTTTACTTTTCTCCTTCCCTTTCATGGCCTTTTTACCTTCAAGATAGCAAAGCAAAAGTCAGAACAGGATTCAACTCCAAACCAAATACATAATCTAAACTTCCATACTTAGAATGCAATATCAAAAAGTGAGATCAACAGAATAGATATTTCACAATAGTAAAAAAACCGATTGCTTGAACTATTGAAGCTGAAAATGTTACAACTTAACATGATTTCTTCCCAATAGAACTCTTCTTCCACAAAATATTTTCTAATATCTAAAGGGAAGCAGCTTTTGCTGGAGAATTAAGTGACATGGTAAAAAAGCAGGAGAGGAGGAGTACGAACTTCTCAAGTCTCAACATTTACCGGATTTGTCCTTTGCAGCAGATTTTCTTTTGGGTTTTCCTTTTAACAGGTTTGTGCTTTGTAGCCGATTTCTTCGAAGCTGAAGACTTTTCTTTCTTTGGCTCTTCAACTTTTTTCTTTCTAGAAAACACCTTGGGACTTTTGTCTTCGCTCTCAATAGCCTTGGAATGGTTTGATGATGATTTTCTTTGTGTTCCTTTTGGCACCAATCTGGCTTTTCTGGGAGTGGAAACTGATTGCTAACAGCTTTTCCTGAAGATTCTACATCTGGAGACTTTTTTTGGTGTCTCTTTTTGCTTTTCCCGAACTCGCTTTCTCTTTTGGCGTATCTTCTTCAGAGTCAGCGTCAGACATATCCTTTTTCTCTTCACTCTCAAAAGGCTCTGATTTCTCATCTTCTGATTGTTCTGCAACTCCATTCTCTTTCTCTCCTTCCTCATTTTCTTCCTCATCCTCAGACTCATCATCAGTTTTAGGAGCAGTCTTTTTCCCTTTTTTTACAGAAGCATTACCTGTCTTCTTCCGGATCTGCAAGCATGACATACATAAAACATCAAGCAGACTCAAAGATGAGAAGAAGACAAGGTTTAAAACAATAGTAATAGTATGAATTATATTTTATGAACCTACTAGGCTGGTCAACATCTTGCCATTTCTACCATCTTTTGACACAAAAACATTAAACAAGTGTAATGTTTTCGAGGACCAAGTATAATTTCTAGGAGCATGAGAGATGGTATGTAGAGGAGGGCGTAAAAAACCTTGGCAGCGCCTTTAGGTGCTGGTGATTTAGATGCACCTTGTGTTCCAGACCTCTTGCGCTTTTTGCCCTGAAAAAAGGTCAAACAGCAGTGATAATTGCAGCAGAGCACACATCAACAGCTTAGCACATAGCACAACAGATTCACTTCCAATATCTTTGAAACATACCTGATCTTTCTCAGCAAGTAAAACTGTAGTAGTAGCTTGAGGACAATATTTTCCTGTGTGATAAACAATATCGCAATTCAAACATACAAATCTATCTCCAGAAAAGTTTTACCTAAATAGATTTACATAATTAAATGCTAAACCACATATTAAATTGGAAAACCATGCTAGAATAATGTCAAAGAATACGACTATACAAGTACATCCAATAGGATTTCAAAAACTATAAGAATGTCTCTGCATTAAAGGAAAGGTGGCCAAATTTATGGGATGAAATGAGTTAATCTTCTGAAATAGGTCGTTAAGAAATTATGATTAAATAGGTTGTTGCATACACAATGAGTAGGGGTTTGATTAAGGGTTAAATTTTTTGGAGACTGAAAATAGAATATGGAGGAACTCTTGAAATTTATGGCACTGGTGAAAAGCAAATATTCAAGAATTATGTGAGTTTAATGACTACATTCCTTGTTCTGAGAAGGTGGAAAAAGGAGGGGGTTGGGTTTGTTGAATTCTATAGTGCATTCTTCGGTTAAGTTCTTTTCTAATACCAGGCCAAAAGAAGTATATAAGCAAACTTAAGGTGGCTCTTAGTTAAGGAAGTCTTTCGTTATTAGCAAAATCATATGCTTTGCAAGTAGATATACGTCTGTTTTCCTGATTTAGCCCTTCCAATAGTTGATGTGAAAAAATTCTTTCATATGGGGGATGTTCACTTTTGTAATATTTGCTTCTTTTTCAGCCTTTTGGCCAAGATCTATTCAAGTGTTCCTTTTTTTAAAAAAAAGTATTGAAGTGTTGTATTTTCTCCTATCAGTTTAATAATTGATACAAACAATATATATTTTTTTTAATATTTTTGTGAACCAAATAATATTACTTCATATATATCAACTGCTTTGTATCTCAAAGAAATCAAATCTTGGAGATATAATTTTTCAAGTCTTCATCTACAGGGCCATTACTCTGCTCTTTCTTTGCTCGTTCTTACTTTTACAGTTTTACCCGTATATGTCTATATTGGAACTAAGGTTGTGATCTGGTCGTATAGATTATGCAAATGCAGTGTATCTACAGAAAATTTTCATAAAAGTAACCTAGATCTCGAATACTAATATCTTATTTCCGCTAGGGTCCCCAATATGTGTGCACCACTTTTTCAACTTTTATATGCACTACTTGTGGTGGGATTCAATAAGTGCTCCTAATTTTTTGTATTTTTGTTAAGCAATGGTGTTTGGTTTAGTTTTTCCATATATTATTACTCATCGAGTCAAGATGCGCGGAGAGGGTGCAGTACTTATTATGCCTATAGTTAACTGTTTCAGCCATGAATTCACACACCGAGTAAAGTCAGTATTAATGGCTAAATTTACACCATAAAAGATTGCTTCTCTTCAGGCTGACATAAATGAGGTTAATCAAGATATACAATTCTTGCGAATATTTATGTTGCAATCTTATTGGTCAATTGAAATTTCTCTTTCTCATAAGCTTCTTTGTATACCCTCTATACTCACAACGTGCAAAGGAAATACACTTTAAAGATTGGGATTCTCAACGGCAAGCTGTTCACGATAGCAGGTTAGTTCTTATTCTAATTTTTTAATTCTTAAACTTTAAACATAGTGCAATATAAGAAGTGTTAAATTTTTATTATGCTTTTGTGACAAGAATCTTGAGTTGGCACCATGCCCTAAGCATTGATCTGCGTCATTTCTTTTCACTATAGATTTCACGGAGCTGCATTTATCTTACCTTTTAAGTTTTAAACGATTTTTATTGGCGGTTCCAAAGATGATGTCCCCTTTGCTATTTAGAAATGTCCGGTTTTACTTGATTATCTCATAGAGCTGCATGGGCTGAGTTAATAGATATATATTACTTGATTATCTTATAGAGCTGCGTGGGCTGAGTTAATTGAAGCATGCCATTCTCATCCTTAATTGAAGGGATTTCATGTTGTTTTTGCATTACCTGCAAAATTTGGAATGTTGTGGTAAATTAGTCAAGTTTAAATGGGCCATGTCTTTTTGTAAGTATGCCCATATATCAGAGAAAGTCTATTATCAACATGTTTCAGCCCTTTTCCTTGTCCTGAGAATGAGGTTGTCTGAGCGAGGGTAGATGAGAGCATGGAAGGATCTACATATAAATGAGAAATTATTGGGACTCTTTTTCATATTTGTAAGATAATTCCCAGGATTATTAACGCCCTTCTTTTCGGACCTTTTTAGAATGCTTATTCTAAAATGTATCACATGTTTTGTTGATTTTGCTCGTAAATTGGAACTTCGTGGGTTTGTGCCATATCTTTTTTGCTTTTCTTTTTTTTGTATCTTGTGATTCATTACATGATGCCATTGATGGGTTAGACCATGTAAGATTTTAAGCCTTTGACATCACTAAGGTGCTTATTGATGGTAAATTATGCATGAGTGTTGAGTTGACAGATGATGCTGTTGAAGTCTTGAAAGGAATATTCAGAATGCATGACAACGATAATGTAAGTATATTGTTTTGTCTTCGTCCTGTATCTAAGGCCATTTCCTTGCGACAAAAGTGGAATTTCTGTATATCATGCGATGCTTTGTTATTTGCTGCTCTGCTATAGCCCTTGAAGCATTTAGATGGTTTGCTCTGCTATAGATAGATAGATAGCTATAGATAGATAGATAGATATATAGATAGATGTAGAGAGAGATTGGGTAAGTCACATACAAATCCATAATCCATAACCTTTTAAAAGTAGCAAAATGTGCTACTGTAGCAACCAATAGTGTTTTGGGTGATGAAAGCATGAAATTTACTGTTCCTAAGATTTTGGTGAATATTGTTCGTCCGTTTCAGCCCTTCATCTCAGCCGCACAATCGCTTCTTTCTCTCCCTCTCTTTCTCTATCTTTATCTTACACACCTCTTTCTCTGTCTGCTTCATCTCTCTCTCAAAGCATCAACAAAAACCCATAGATTTTGAAGTTAGAATATCATTTATTTGATTCGTTAATTTTGTGGGTTTGAAGAAAAAGTTGAAGTTTAGGGTTTTCTTATACAATAAGATGGAGAAAGATCAACGCAAGAAGATTTTTATATCTTTAAATTTTCTCTCTCTTCATTTTTTTTGGGTGGGTTAAATCTCGTGAAATTTGAGTGTTTGTAAAGCAAGTTGAGATCTAAAGTTTTCTAACACTATTTTTATGTGAACAAAGAGAATTCCATCCAATAATCAAAGTAAAGTTTTTCCAGTTTGCAGTTCATGTGGGGTTTCATACAATGAAGAATAACATGAATTTTGTGTTGCAGGACTTCTTGTGTTGGATGGTACATTCCCTTTCTTGCTTTGCAAACAACTTCACACTGATCGTATATATCTTACACTTCATATGTAACATCTCTGAGCCACAACAACGATTCCATTTTCCTTGCAGCTTTCAATACATCTGCTGTCTAGCTGTGTTCAAGAATTGTCCTATTTTTAAACAAGGGATTTGACACCAAGGAATTCTCTGCAATACGCCAATACGTATAGCTTGATACCCTGTATTTCCTTTTAGGAAGTAGGTAAAAATAGCCCACCATTTTGTGTGCTATTCATCGACACACGTGAAACATGGTTCACACATCCTTGTTATTGTAATTCTGGTAGCTTGTTTGCAACTATAATGATTCTCTGTACACTTGAATGAAGATCTTTCTCCTATTAATTTGGCTACTTCCAAACCTTTCAATTAGGTTCATTGTTTCACTTAATGAATAGTCCCAGTATCCCTTACGTTAACCCCACGCACTTAATGTTCTCCCCATACCTGCATCAAATCACCATTTAGTATTTTTTTAAAAAACAAACTTTTTTTATGAATTAACTTGGGAAGCATCTAACAAATAAATTCAGTTTACCTTGACCTTGATTTAGGTAGCTACCAAGGTTTTTCTTGTTGCATCCCCCACCCCACCCTTTGGCATTGCTAGGTAAAGCTGCAATTAATGGTTACAAAAGCTCGTTCTCTATTATATTATGTTTTCCTATAAGTCCTAAAACCAGATACAACTTCTTTTGGCACCGTGAATTTTCATTCACATGTGTTTGTCTTCTAATCCTATTTTTTTGACAATCCGTTGTTGTGAGGATGCATCATGATATAGTAGATGTTATACTGACGTATAACAAGCCATTATGGTAATGCAATCGTCCGTTTTGATAAAGTAATGAGACCATCACATCTTTTTCTCATATCTACTTCTTTCGCACACTTGGTCTTTATTTCAAGAGTTGGATTTAGTACAGCCTTTTCTAGAGGGTCATGGAATTAAATGAGTGTTTCTTATATAGGACTTATACATAGCCATTATTGTTGTTTCTACAGACACTTATTAGTAATTACAATTGGATCATATCTTCCTCTTGGAACTAAGCATATTGGAGCACATCCTTGCTAACTTAGAATGACTGAGACCAAATGTCTCTCCAACATTATCTCCTGCTTATGATTGCTGCAAACAAATGTTGCTACAAATACTATGTTTAAAGAATTTCAGAACTTAGTAATGAAGATAACCTTATAAATTTGGACCGCGTCATTGTGATAACAGAGTTGTGGTCCTCCTTATTCAGGATAGTGAATATGTTGGAGACTTCCCATTAACAAAAAGATTTAAAACAAGTGTACATATGAATCTTCTTAGCATCATGGGCAAGAACTACTTTGTTACACAGCTCTGTATATAATGCCTTTTATTTAGTTATTAGTTTTTTAACCTTATTTAGTACATTTCTTAACTTATTTAAAAAACAGTCCAATGCCAAAATTAAAAATGTATCTTTTGATCAACACCCTTCTTACTGATGGATCTGAACTAGAGAATGAAGCCCCCTTGATTTAGCAATGAACTGGTCAAATACTTTGTGCCTTGTTACTAAAGCCTTTTCAATCGGTTTTGGTTAAAGTAAGAGATGTTGTTCATCAAAGCTCCTCAAATGTGATAGCGGTTAGCGAAGCACCCTTGTTGTTGATATTAAATCTCTTTCTAAGAGCCTTGAGATTTAATGCTTAGGGATTAACTCTCTTTCTGGTAATAGCCTAACAGATGCTATTTCTTCCCATTGATTCTATTACTCAAGACAACAATAGCTACCTTGGTCCTTACATCCTCCTACAAGTCTTATTAGGTAGTGCCTAAAATGTTATAAGTTGTACTTGCGTGGTCATGAAGCACAAAAAAAATGATTTTTTTTGCTGGTACCATACCCAATTCAGAGTGGGCCTTTCAAAACTTGAGCCCAATAATTAAATATAGACAACTGTTTTGTGGCCACCAAAGCTACTTTCAAGCCATCGTCAGTCCAGAGGTGAAAGGCTTTCCTCTATAATTATGCTATTAGTCTATTGGTATTTTGTTTCCAAATTAAATGAAAAGTAAATTAATCGTATTTGCACACCAACCTTCCTTGGTTTGCCTAATGAAACTCAAACAACAAGTGTACTTACTACCTATTTGAAATAACTGCAAAATGAACATCTTACAAATTAAGGCCAGCATACTTCGAATAGCACAATTATACTATTTTGGGGTGCCGCGCGCGTAGGCGTGCGGTGCAACAACTAGTTAACAAAAAATTTGCAAAAATAAATTAACAATAACTCGTGCCACGAGCTTCAAAACTAGTATTTATGATTAAAAAAATACCATACAAGCAAAATAGATTTACCTTTCTTTAGAATAGCAGAATTACTACTTTTCAAGATAGCATGTAAGAGAGGAGAAGAAGAGCAACACACGGGAGGGAATAAAAGGAGATGGAAGAACAGAATCATATTCCTTGTTCGATCCGGATAGCAGAGAATAAAAGGAGGGAAAACGAGCTAGTAGATGTTTAAATATCTAAAGGGCGTAACGAGGAAGAATACTAATTCCCTTGTTCACACCACTCAATGTAGACATGAAGCTATGTCTAATGCAAAGTTTGAAATCCTTTTTTTTCTTAATTTTTTTTCTTTTACTATATAATTATCTCTATGGTAATATTCTGTTAGATGAGCTTAAATTTTATGGATTCCTAAGATTTTCATCAATCATATTGTATAATATTAGAATTTTTACATAAATTTAATGTACCAATGAGGTAAAGTTGTTCAGAACATAAAAACAGTTGCCGCAAGTGAAAAGGAAAACCTTGCATAGACGCAATTTGCAAAATGTATATAGATTTGAAAAGGAGATGTTGATTTCGAATCCTGATAAAGTGAATGCATAGAGATTAAAGTGATGTTACTTGCACATACTTAAACAAATTAAAGAGGGGAAGCATTTCAGGTGACGTAAAAGATAAGGTGCTACAATTTTAAGTCACCTTATATGATTAGTGGTGTTTGGTGGAGGAATTTAAATAAAATTTCAGTTCAAAATTTGACTGAAACTAAGTTGGAGTAAAATATAGCGTTTGAGATCAGAGGCTGAAATTTTATTTAGTTATTATTTTCTTTTTATCTTTTTAAGCTTAAAAGATGTTTTCTTTTATCTTTTTAAGCTTAAAAGATGTTTTCTTTTATCTTTTAAAAGATCTTTGGAAGATTGAGGGGCTACCAAGGGGTTCGGGCTAGGGGTGGTGTTAGGGTTAAATCTCACCCTTAGTTGGTTGTTATCCATACCGTGACCGAAATTCGCTCCTCCCACTGCTTCTAGTAGGTAAGATATACCCCTTTATTGCAGATTGCTTTAATCCAAAAGACTATAATGGCTCCTCGATTTTCAGAGGTCGGGTCCAGCAATTGTCAACCACTTCCAGCAGAGCTATGATTCAAGTATCAAACCATGCAAGCCTCTATTCCAAGCAGAACCTTAATAGCGTTATTTGTTTTAGCTTAGTTTGGGTTGTAAGAGCAAGTAAAGCTCAATTTAGTGTTCTTATGTTGTTGTTATTTAGCTAGTTTGTA
Organism: Beta vulgaris subsp. vulgaris; assembly: GCF_026745355.1. Taxonomy (NCBI): domain Eukaryota; kingdom Viridiplantae; phylum Streptophyta; class Magnoliopsida; order Caryophyllales; family Amaranthaceae; genus Beta; species Beta vulgaris. Next base: position 29,038,768 of record NC_079202.1, on the reverse strand, counting down.
TTCCGTATTTCAATTAATGCAAATTTTCTCGATATCCAAAAAAAAAAATGACAGGTGTTGGTATTGTGTTCTGATGAGTTAATGAGTATGATAAAGAAGTAATGAAAAAATGTACGATGGTGGTAAACTGTGTTAAGCGGGTTTTTTTGAGGTAGATTATTATTAGGGAGTAGTGAGGTGTAGCAGTATGGTAGTAATTAGGAGTAAGTAGATTATTGTGCTATATGACTAGTTTAAGTGAAAGTATTGGGTCAGACCGTCTGACCCAATACCTTCCGGTCGGTCTGACCCAATACCTTCCTTCGGACGGGCTGAGCCCATCAAAACACGCGGATTTTTTTTCATATTTGTTTATTTTTTTAAAAAAACATTTAACGGTTATTAAGTTATATCTTTTTACGAGTTTGAAACTGTTTTTTCGATATCTGTTTGATTCTCGCTAGTTTTAAAACTGACTCTTCTTCTTTTCAAAGAAACGATTCTTCTATATTAATTACTGATTTTTTTTTAGAATTTTTCTGGTTCTCTGCTGTTGAAATTTAGCTTGTTTTTTTGTTCGTAATTCATTACTGTTGCATCGGAAATATGGTGAAGAGGATCAGAGATGATGATTCTAGGTATAATTTCGTTTGATTTTTGCTGCAAATTTTTTTTTTGTTTTCAAATTCTTAGTGTTTTGTTGTTGTACTTGTAATGTAGCCCGAAGTTGAAGAAGGTGAAGACTGTCGCATCTTCAAGAAAATTTTTGGTTGTGTCTACTGCTGGGAAGAACTAAGAAGAAAGAGAAAGATGGTGATTATGATCCAAGGTATATTTCAAGTTCTTAGTGTACTTGAGATATTTATTTTGTTTTTTTCTATTTTTGGATGTTTTCAGTTTATTATTGTATTTATTTCATGTTGTTAGGGTTTGTGTTTCAGTTTATTATTGTATTTATTTCATGTTGTTAGGGTTTGTGTTTCAGTTTATGTTGTTTTTGTTTCATTTCCATATTTTGTTCTTTTTTGGTGTGTTTTAATTGTTGTTTTGTATTATTCACATATGTTTTCAGTTGATGTTGTTCTTCAGTTGATATTTATATTCTTTCAATTGATTCTAGTATTCTTTCAGTTGCTTCTTGTATTCTTTCAGTTGATGTTGTTTTTCAGTTGATATATATATTCTTTCAGTTGATTCTAGTATTCTTTCAGTTGCTTCTTGTATTCTTTCAGTTGATGTTGTTTTTCTTTCATTTAGACATTTCTACCTTTTGTTTGGTGTTTTTCATTTGTTTTTCTTTACTTTTTTTGTAAAATAAAGATGTGTAACTGGAAAATGAAGAAGTGTAACTGAAACAATATAAATTGTAACTGAATATTTTTAGTCTAATTGGAATACAATAAAATGAAAGAATCATTATACTAAATGAAATAATAAGAAGTCTAACTGAAACAATGTAAATGATAACTGAAATTTTTTAGTCTTTATTGGGAATAGAATGAAATGAAGGAATCATTATACTAAATGAAATAATAAGAAGACCAACTGAAAAATAAAGAAGTCTAACTGAAACAATGTAAATTCTAAATGAAAATTTTAAGTGTAATTGGAATAGAATGAAATGAAAGAATCATTATACCAACGGAAAAATAAAGAAGTCTAACTGAAAAATAAAGAAGTCTAACTGAAGCACTATATAGACTAGCTGAAAAACAAACAAATCTAACTGAAGCAATGTAAATTTTAAATGAAAATTTTAAGTGTAATTGGAATAGAATGAAATGAAACAATCATTATACTAAATGAAATAATAAGACGACCAACTGAAAAATAAAAAAGTCTAACTGAAACATTGTAAATTCTAACTGAAAATTTTAAGTGTGATTAGAATAGAATGAAATGAAACAATCATTATACTAAATGAAATAATAAGGACTAGCTGATAAACAAACAAGTTTAAGTGAAGCACAATAAAGACTAGCTGAAAAACAAAGAAGTCACTCTGAAGGACTGTAAAGACTAGCTGAAAAACAAACAAGTGTAAGTGAAACACTATATAGACTAGCTGAAAAACAAACAAGTCTAACTGAAGCACTATATAGACTAGCTGAAAAACAAACAAGTCTAACTGAAGCACTATATAGACTACCTGAAAAACAAACAAGTCTAACTGAAGCACTATATAGACTACCTGAAAAATAAACAAGGCTAACTGAAGCACAATAAAGACTAGCTGAAAAACAAACAAGTCTAACTGAAGTAATATAAATACTAATATAACTAACTGAATCTCGAGTAGCTGAAAAATAAACAAGTGTAAATTTGAATACATTAGTGACTGGAATACAATTCGAGTAGCACCATATTCATTCGGATGCCTTGTCTTTATTTTACGCTTCTCAAAATGTCCTTTTACTCTCAAAATAAACAAGTCTAACTGAAGCAGAATAGAATGAAATGAAAGAATCATTATACTAAATGAAAGAATAAGACGACCAACTGAAAAATAAAGTAGTCTAACTGAAAAAGAAGTGATCTTTGTATTCTTTCAGTTGCTCTTTGTATTCTTTCAGTTGATGATGGTCTTCTTTCAGTTGATGTTTGTATTCTTTCAGTTGAACTTTGTATTCTTTCAGTTGATCTTTGTATTCTTTCAGTTGCTCTTTGTAGTCTTTCAGTTGATGGTGGTCTTCTTTCAATTGATGTTTGTATTCTTTCAGTTGAACTTTGTATTCTTTCAGTTGATCTTTGTATTCTTTCAGTTGATGTTGTTACTTGTTTTCAGATAGTCTTATTATTTGATTAAACTTTCTTTCTTTCAGAATAAATCATTAAAGAAGGGCAAAGTTGATTTATCACCAGTGAAGTTTTCATTTCAAGTCTAATCCAGATGAACAAAAAGACACTTTTGATAGATCGTACGTTTTTTCATTATTCTCCTTTTATATTATATGATTGTTTCTTTTTTTTTTTTAATTTATTTTTGTTCACTTTTCTTAGGAATTTCACTGAGCAAGAAATGAAGTCTATTAGTCTACAAGTATTGTCAGACTATTCTCATTTACATGAAGTTGTTAGTAACTTCAGTGATGAGCAGAAAAGAGAGATTAGGGAAATTGGGTTTGGGAGTCTCTTAGATATTAGGATAAAGAAGTTTTGTCCTAATCTGAATTTGGAGGTGTTGTTGAATTATAATGCTTCCGGAATGATGTTTTAGACAAAGAATGGTAAATTGATTTTTAATAAGTTTACCATTAGTGATGTTTTGGGTTTACTTGTGTCAGATAAACCAGTTGAGGTTATAGATGATGATGCCTTTAGGAGGAAAGGTAGTCAGGTAGAGGCTGGAAGTGCCAGGAAGGATTGGCATAGGTTCCTTGGTATTTCTGACCCCAAGAAGCCATACATTGGTAGAAAAAATTGGGTAGATTTGTTTAAGAAGCATCAATCTGGGGATGATTTGAAGAAGTTTTGTTATCTTTTGCTTGTCCAAGCTTCTATGTCCAATAGCTGATTTAGGGCCTGTCCTGAAGTGTGCCAAGAGTTTGGAAGATGTATCTACGATTTCAAGCTACGACTGGTGTGGATATATCTTAAGAAGTCTTTGTGCTGCTGTTTTGGACTGTCATCAGTCTATAATGATGAAGAAGAATGAGCTGGGACAGAAGAAAGTGACATTCAAGCTTCGGGGATGCATTAGCGCTTTGTCTTTCTGTTATCACAACTTCAAATGTCGTAATCTGGATTTTTCAAATGTCAGTAAGCCATTTATCACTTATTGGCAGGAAGAGAAGGATTTGAGTAGTGTTGTGAAGCAGTTTGAGATCAACATGGATTTTATTCTGCCGGTGAAGCGTGAAAAACAGAAGCTTGAGTTTAAAGCTCCTAGTGTTAGTGCTGCTAGTAGGAAGTCTGGTTCTCCTATAATAAAGGTGGTTGAGGGTCCATCACCTTCAACTAGGCATCTTGTTATGGATCTTCCTCATAGTTTGATGACTGATGAGGAAATAGATGCTCTTGATGTTCCTGTGAGTTTCATTTATCTTATGTTTTTATTATTGTTATACTCTTAAACTCTAAGTGAAGACTGTTAACCTCTAACTGAAATAATGTCAGTTCTAGCTGAAGAGTATATACATACCAATGAAAATATTTTTTATCTTTATTTCATTAATATAAAGACCAACTGAAAAGCAAATAAGTCTAACTGAAAATAAAGAAGTCTAACTGAGAAATAAAGAAGTCTAACTGAAACTAAATAAGTCTAACTGAAAACTTAATAAGTCTAACTGAAAAGTAATTAAGTCTAACTGAAAACTAAATAAGTCTAACTGAAAACTAAATAAGTCTATCTGGAAACTAAATAAGTCTAACTGAAAACTAAATAAGTTTATTTTTATTTCATTTAAGTTTTCATTTGATTGTTGGATTCTTTCAGTTGGTCCTTATTTTTTTGTTTATGTTGTTTCTGTGTCATTATGATATTGATTGTTTGTTTATTTTGTTTTGCTCTTTTAATCGAAGGAATATGTGAAGAACATGCACAAGTTAAAGAGGAATGCGCTTGCATTCTGTCAAGTGAACTTGGAGATTGCCCAAAATATTCGGGAAGAAGGCGAGAAGCTGTCTCAAGACAGTATTTCTCTGGATGACAGTGAAGTTTTTAATCCAGATTTTTTGAGTCAAATTGACGACATATGCAAGCGTCATTTGGAAGCAAAAGATAGTGCAAACAAAGTTGATCCTACAATTGCACTATTGGTGAAGCGGACTGTGGATTTGGAGTTCGAAAGAAATGAAGATGTTCCTGATTTGGATTCTGGTGTTCATGGAGTTGAACAGAAAGAAGGAAGTAAGTTCCTTTCATTATATTGTTTTCATTTGGTTGTTGTAGTTTTGTAATCTGGTTGGAATATAATTTTAGACTCTAACTGAAAGAAATGTTTAAATGAAAAGTAAATAGCTAACTTTGAGACTCTAACTGAAAGAATAAAAAGACCAACTGAAAACTTTGACAGTCTAACTGAAATAATATAACACCAGCTGAAAATAGATGAATACTAAATGAATTTTTTCACTTCAATTAAGTTTTCATTTGATTGCTGGATGTTTTTAGTTGATGTTTTTTTTTTCATCTGGTGGAAACATTGTTTCAGTTCTTGTGTATTTAGTTGTTTTTTATTATGTTTTGAATGAAGATGATGAAGAAGAGAGGAGGATGAGAAGAAGAGGAATGCTGATGATGATCAGCATAAAGATGATGGATGATGATGATAGATGGTGATGATAAGGATCACCAGAATTATAATGAGACAAAGAGATGAGCTGATGATGATGATGATTGTGGTCTTCAAGGAGATGAAGACAAAGGAAGATAAGGATGCTGGTGTTCATGGAGATGGAGAGAAAGGTGGAAGTAAGTTCTTCTTATTGTATTGTTTCAGTTTGTTAAATGAAAAAAGTTAAATAGCTAACTGAAAGAATAAAAACCAACTGAAAATCTGATATTCTAACTGAAATAATATTAATACTAGCTGAATATCATATAAATACCAAATGAAACTTTTGTATTTGTTTTTATTTAATCTGGTGGAAAAATTGTTTCAGTTTGTCAATGAATTGATTCATTTTTATTTTGTGTTTTTCAGTTTTATATTTAATTTTTTTTATTGTTTTTGTTTTTGAATGAAGATAATGAGAAAGAACCAAAGTAAGATGACTGGCAATGCTGATGATGATGGTGGTCTTCAAGGAGATAAAGAGAAAGGAGGAAATAAAGAGTTGGATGCTGGGGTTCATGCAGATGGAGAGAAAGGAGGAAGTAAGTTTCTTTGATTTTATAGCTAATTGAAAGAATACAAAACCAACTGAAAAATGTGATGCTCTAAAGGAAATAATATCTTATAAATAGCAACTGAAATATGTTTCAGTTTGTAACAATATGAAAACGAACTGAAAAATAAATAGGGCTAACTGAAGTACTATAAAGACTAGCTGAAAAATAAACAAGTCTAACTGAAGCACTATAAAGACTAGCTGAACAATAAACAAGTCAAACTGAAAGAATATTAGACCAACTGAAAACTTTGATACTCTAACTGAAATATATTAATACCAACTGAATATCATATAAATATCAAATGGAACTTTTTTTATTTATTTTTTTATGTTTTTGTTTTTGAATTAAGATGTTGAGAAAGAACAACCAAGGAAGATATGAGACGAGATGATGATGATCAACTTAAAGGGGCTAAGGATAAGGATAAGTGAAGATTCTACACTCCCTACTCGCACCGCTGTTGGTTTATCTTGTTGATCTTGTACTCCAACTCCTCCTCCTCCTCGTTGTTGAAGCTGTTGAGAAGTATATAGCAGAAAGTCTTGGAGAGTTGATTCTTCTGCTAAAAGGAAAAAGATCCTGATTTCGATGGCCCTTCATTCCAACTATTAACTCCTAGTCCTGTTGTTGAGGATGTTGGATTTCAGACAGTGCAGAGAGTGGTGAGGGTGTTGGAAGTTCAATTCCAATCATCACTCCAGTAAATGTAAAATATCCTCGAGTAAGTATAGTTTTGTTTGTGTTTTTAATTTGTTTATTTTTCTGTTTCAGTTAGTGTATGTTTCTTGTCATTTAGTATATCTTTTATTTCAGTTAGTGTATGTTTGTTGTCAGTTAGTGTTGTTTCTTGTCAGTTAGTATAGTTTATGTTTGAGTTAGTGTAAGTTTCATGTCAGTTAGTGTTTGTTTCTTGTCAGTTAGTATTATTTTATGTTTCAGTTAGTGTATCTTTCTTGTCAGTTAGAATAGTTTTTTTTTCATTTGGTTTGTGTTTCTTGTCAGTTAGTATCTGTTTCTATTTTCAGTTAGTGTATGTTTATCTTTCAGTTATTGTCATTTGTTAAGTATTTTTTTGATATTTTAATTGAATGCAGGGTGATGGCTCTTATTCTGATCAATCATCATACAAATCCTACAAACCTCAGAAACAATCAAAGTCAGAAATTCCTTCAACACCTGAATTATTGAAGGGGTGGGACTATGACCATACTTCAGAGAAATCTAAGAAAGTTTGAGAAAGTGATAATTTTATGAAAAGTTGGAACCTCATTGATAGGGTTTGTGCACAAGGAGTTGATTCTGATGAGCCCAAAAAAGAAGAGGATGAGGCGAAAGATATTGGAGATGTAGCTGGTTCTTCTTCTGTACCTGGTTTGCAGGCTATCCCTGTCAATAATCATGGCATGATCTTGTGTCGAAGCTTGCAATAATATAACAAGTACCTGAGTGATCTCTCTCCTGAGAACATGTTGTTGGTTGATTATCTCTTCTACAATGAGTTAGATGACGTTTCAATACTGTCATTGGATCCAGAGGCTGAAGATACAAAGATGAGAAAGGATATTCAGCAAAGTGATCTAACAAGTGATCTCATTGTGGACTTTGAGAATTCTCATACCCACTACTCGGTTCAGTTGTACAAGTTTGACTTTGTTAGCATGCCTCGTCAAGGTTGGTTGACTAGTGGAGTTATTGACGGATGTGGATGCATGTTTAATAGGCAAGAAGAGGAATCACCTTCTGCAACGAGGAGATTCTGGTTTAATTTGATGCCTTTTGTAAGTGTTTAGTGTTATGGCTTAGTTTTATTTTCAGTTGGTCATATTCTCTTTTCATTTTGTTTTATACATCTGTTTTCATTTGGTCATATTTTTTTTTTTTCAGTTGGTCATTTTCTGTTTTTCAGTTTGTCATATTATGTTTTCAGTTGGTTATTTAGTTTCTCATTTCTTTTGTTGCAGAACTATATCAATTGGATGTGTGAAGAAAAGGTAAAAAAAGGTTAAGGCTGATAGTGAAATTGCTTAAAATGGGATTATGTTGAAGAAGCTGGAGGGAACTAGTGAATATGATGAGAAGTTGAAAGAATGGGAAGAGAGGAAGAAAAAGTTGGGTACAAAAGATGATAATTTATATTTCAATAAATGTAAGGAGGCTATTTCTGCATGGGTTAAAGCATTTCCAAGGAATGATATTCGAGAACCTTAACTGGTTAGTTGAATTGTATTATTGTTTACCATATTTTTATTCCTTTTGATTTTAGTTAGTATTAGTTCATGTTTCATTTAGTGTATGTTTCTTGTCAGTTAGTGCATGTTACTTGTCAGTTAGTAATAGCTTATGTTTCAGTAAGTGTATCTTTCTTGTCCATTAGTAATAGTTTATGTTTCAGTTAGTGTATCTTTCTTGTCAGTTAGTAATAGTTTAATTTTCATTTAGTTTGTTTTTCTTGTCAGTTAGTATATGTTTCTATTTTAGTTAGCGTATGTTTCTATTTCAGTTAGTGTATATAAATCTTTCAGTTAGTGTATGTTTTTAATCTTTCAGTTAGTGTATGTTTTGGTTTCAGCTAGTGTTGTTAGTATTTCATTTACTTCTTTGTTCTCTTTCAGGTAGACTTATTGCTTTTGTATCTTATGTGTATTTTCAGATTTTTGTTCTCGTTCACAAAGATGATCATTACACTGTTTTGGTGCTCAACAAGAAAGCAAAAAGGATTGAAAACATTGACAATCGTACAGACATGAAGGATATTAATAGATATAAGCATGAGGAATTTAACGGTCTTACATACTTTGTACGTACCTTTTTATGAGCATTTGGATTTTTTTTGTTCCATTTTATTACTTGTTTTTTAATTGTTCTTTACTTTTTCATCTTCAAATGTAGTGTCGTGCTTTTGATTCTTTTATGCAAGTTAATATGGGATGTCGTGGTTTTGATCGTCTCCAACATTGGGGTAATATGACTCTGTTTTTCCCTTGGAGAAACAAGGATAACAATAATGATTGTGGTGTATATGCAATCAAGTTAATGGAGCTGTATGATGGTCAAATTGCTAATGAGTTCCCACTTGTTGACCTGAAAAGGGTATGATAACTTTCTTGTTTTTAGGTAGAATTTTGCCTTGTTAGATTTCAGGTTTTGAATTTTTTTAATATTGTTGATTTTTTTTTATTTTACAGGCACCCACCAAAAACCTTGAGCGGTGCAAGCTTGCACTTCGACTAGTGCATCATCCTCTAAACAAGTTGAAGGACAAAGTGAAGCATGATTGCTATCTCTAGTCAGCAAAGAAACCTGCACTTATGGCAAGACAGAAGATAAGAAAGGCTGCACTTATGGCAAGACAGAAGATAAGAAAGGAAAAAGAGGTTGTTCTAAGTAAATTAGCATTGAATCGATCAAAGAGGACAAATAGAAAAGAAGCACGAGTTTTAGAGCGAAGGAGGCAGCACGAGGAGGAAGTTGAAAACGTGTTGAATCATCACTTTGAAAACAAAACCAAATTAGAGCAACTGTTGAATTTTCGTTATTCTTAGTTGCCAAACTATATTTTTTTATTTTTCTTATTGTAATGTACAGTAGAAATAGCACACAACTCAATTTTGTAATGTACAGTAGAAATAGCACACAAGTCAATTGATATTTTTTATTTTTAGAATTGTACATTTACACTTACTTTGAGTGGAATATAAATTTTTAGTATAACTGAAGCACTTTAAGGACTAGCTGAAAAACAATCAAGTCTAACTGATGCACAAAGACTAGCTGAAATACAAAGAAGTCTAACTGAAACACTATATAGACTACCTGAAAAATAAACAAGTCTAACTGAAGTACTATAAAGACTAGCTGAAAAAAAAACAAGTCTAACTGAAGCACAATAAAGACTAGCTGGAAAACAAACAAGTCACTCTGAAGGACTGTAAAGACTAGTTGAAAAAAAAACAAGTCTAACTAAAGCACAATAAAAGACTAGCTGAAAAACAAACAAGTCACTCTGAAGGACTGTAAAGACTAGCTGGAAAAAAAACAAGTCTAACTGAAGCACAATAAAGACTAGCTGAAAAACAAACAAGTCTAACTGAAGCACTATATAGACTACCTGAAACATAAATAAGTCTGACTGAAGTACTTTAAAGACTAGCTGAAAAATAAACAAGTCTAACTGAAGCACTATAAATACTAATATAACTAACTGAATCTCGAGTAGCTGTAAAATACACAAGTGTAAATTTGAATACAATTAGTGACTGGAATACAATTCAAAAGTAATATTATTTTTACACTATTCAACTTCAGGTACATTTGGGGTTTTTGTTCCATATTCATTCGGATGCCTTGTCTTCATTTTACGCTTCTCAAAATGTCCTTTTTACTCTCTTGTTTCCCTTTGGGGGTCTTCCTTTTGTCTTTATCACCTCAGGATTTTCAACTGTCTGTCTTCATAGTTCTTCGTCTTCGATTTCTTGTTGTTTTTCTTGATCAGTCTTGAAAACTTCTTTTACCGATTTGTATAATTCCTTCAACAAATTGTCACATAATTTTCTTGCTTCTTCATTTGATTGACATATTGACACTAGGTTGTAGAAATTCTCGGTTATTGCATGTCTCCATGGTGTCCATAACAATGCATTTTGGCTTTGGTCCTTGTCTGCTGTAATAACATTTTCTTAGTCAATTATTTCATTTGGCGAACAAAATTTTTCAGCTAGTTGATAAAGTGTTTCAGTTGGAGCTTTATTCTTTTCAGTTGGCTAACTAAATTTATCAGATAGTTGATAAATTGTTTCAGGTGGTGTCTTAATTGTTTCAGTTAGTTAAGTGTTAAACCCCACACTCCCAAAACCCCCCTCCACCAAAATCCCCCCCTCCCACACACAAACAAAACCCGCAAAATCCCCCAATTAATTTTCTGTTAGTAAGATTAATTGATCAGTTAGTTATACTACTTTTTCAGCTGGAGCCTTTTATTTTTCAGTTGAGTAACTAAATGTTTCAGTTGGAGTCTTCATTTTTTCAGTTGGAGTCTTTATTTTTTCAGTTAGTTACATTAATTTGTCAGTTATTTATATTGATTTATTTCACTAACCTTGGACATTCTCCCATACGGCTGACTTTGCAAGTCTTGTCCATCTCTTAAGGATATATTGTTCTGGGATTTGAAATATGTTGAACATGTGCATGACCTTTATGATGTGAAAGCAAAGCATCCCGGTCTCTGTGAACCATTGACATGAGCACACTAATTCTATTGTAGCCTCATCGTATGCTACCGTATGTGAATTGCTGAAATCTTCTTCTGGAGAGACTTCAAACAACTTCAGCTCTGAGTTTTCTGTTGCAAATGCTCGTAAAAAGGATGTCATTGCCCACTCACACTTTGTTTCAAAGTCATTATACAGTGCTAGTGTGTATACATCAGCGCATGTTTTAGAAGCTTTGACTTGGATTTGACAGCTTTGGGACGTTCGTTCTATTCCGGAAGTTGTCACTAGTTTCATTGCTTCTCCATCTCTTCACTGTTTGCTCAAATATATGGTAGAATTCAAACAAGTTTGTTGTTGCTTTTGCATTGAATGATATTGCCTTGTTTGTGACTTCACTTCTTTGTGATGATAAGATTCCAGCTGAAAACATATCCCTATTTAATGCGGTGCACCACTTGTGTCTTTGATCATATACTTGATCGAACCATTCCTTTTTCTCCTGTCCATACATTTCCATCATTTTCACCCACAATTCTTCAAAGCCTGATTCATTTTGACACCCCATCAAGCAGTTCTTGAACATGTTCTTGACGTCTTCATTGGTCTTCAGGGATCCGAAGTGGCTTACAAAGTTCTTCTCTATATGCCAAAGGCAATGCCTATGTCTTGAATTTGGGAAAACCTGTTTTAAGATAGTACATATTACGGTTTTTTCACCATATACCCCTGACAAATTTTTTTTTGCACCGTATACCCTTTTAAGTTTCCAAATTCATCATATACCCCTCACTTTTTAAAAAATATATCAACTTACCCTTTTGACTAACGGCGTTAGACTTCCGTTAGTCATTAGGTCTAATCCTCTCCTAATTCTAATTAACTACCTAACCCTAAACCTAAATAACCTAAAAAATAACAAACTTAAAACCTAACTAGCCCTAAAAGCCCACTACCACACCAGCCCACCACCCCCAACTACCCCAGCCCCACCAGCCCACCACCCCCACCAGCCCACCACCCACACCACCCCTGCCGCAACCTCGCCAGCCCACCACCATCACCCCCGCAACCACGCCCACCTTCACCCCCACCCCCACCCCCACCCCACCGGATTTTTCGCACCCACCCCGTTCCACCGGATTTTCGCAACTGTAAACCCCACCCCACCGGATTTTCGCAACTGTAAACCCCAACCCACCGGATTTCTATTCGAGGATTCACGAGTGTCGATCTGTGTTTGAGGATTCACGCATAACAGATTTTCGCACCTACCCCACTCCACCGGATTTTCGCAACTGTAAACCCTACCCCACCGGATTTCTGTTCGAAGATTCACGAGTTCGTCGGTCTGTGTTCGAGGATTCACGCATTAGTCGGTCTCTATTGGAGGGGGGATCGTCGGTCTCTGTTAGAGGATTCAAGCGTTCGTCGGTGGAGCAACAGTCGTGGGGAATCCCGTCGGCGTTCTAATCTGCACTTGTGTTCGAGGATTTAGTCGTCGGTCGTTGGTGTGTCGGTTTCGGGCAATGGGAGGGGGCGGGGTTGTCGGGGAATAGGGGGTTGCGGCTGGGGTGGGGGGAGGGGTGGTGGGTGGGTGGTTAGGGTAGGTTTAGGGTTAGAGGGAAGATTAGGATAGGGTTTAGGATTAATTAGCTAAAAGGGGTTAAGGTTTAGGTTAGTTAACTTGAGTTAGGAGGAGATTAGGGGTTAATGACTAACGAACATTAATGTTGTTAGTCATTAAGGGTAATTTAATGTATTTTTCAAAAAGTGAGGGGTATATGATGAATTTGGAAACTTGAAAGGGTATACGGTGCAAAAAAAAAATTGTCAGGGGTATGTGGTGAAAAAACCGTACATATTATGCTACAAATCATTTTCATTTTCATTTGAATGCTTGTGAATCTAACTGAAAGAATAAAGAAATAATATGAAGACCAACTGAAATATAAAGAAGTCTAACTGAAACAGTGTAAATGCTAACTGAAAATTTCATTAGACTAAATGAAGTAATATAAAACCCAACTGAAAAATAAATAAGTCTAACTGAAACAATGTAAATGCTAACTGCAAATTTCTAGTCTAATTGGAATAGAATGAAATGAAAGAAGCATTATACTAACTGAAATCATATGAAGAGGAACTCAAAACTAAATAAGTCTAACTGAAAACTAAATAAGTCTAACTGAAAAATAAATAAGTCTAACTGAAAACATAATAAGTCTAACTGAAAACTAAATAAGTCTAACTGAAAACTAAATAAGTCTAACTGAAAACATAATAAGTCTAACTGAAATAGTGTAAATGCTAACTGAAAAATTTATACCTTTTCAATTGCATTGCCTATGGCCTTATCTTGATCAGTGAAAATTGTCTTTGGTTCTTGTTGGCACATTGCTCTCTTGAATGTTTCTAGTAGCCATTCAAAGCTCTCTTCCTTTTCATTAGTTATGAAAGCGCATGCAAACATTGTTGTTTTGCAATGGCAGTTTATGCCAACAAATGGTGCACATATCAGTCCATATTTTTTTGTCCTATAAGTGGTGTCGAATATCATAACATCTCCATATGCTTTGAAGTCCTCCAACATCATGGAATCTCGCCAAAAGTAGCTGACAATGTTGTTATGTTCCCTAAATTTCAGCCTGTAGAAGAATGCAGGATCATCATCCGCTCTTTGCTGAAGTAAGTCCAACACGCTCTGCATATCCTTTCCTTCAACCAATCTTGTTCTGTACTGTGTGATATAGTTTAGATGGTCCCTTTTTGTGTGGCCCACTACTTCCTCTGATCCAGCCTCATGACACAAAAAGTTGTATGCATGCATTGGCTTTATGCCAGATTCAACTATTGTTTCTATTAGTTGGCCTTTTTGTTCAGTTATCTTCCTTTCTGATTTCAGATGATGTATTTCTTGTTGTATTACGAACTCATGGTTGTGCTGCAACTCATGAGCTACTACAACAAAGTCTTGGCCAGGTTTTTCTTGCTTAAATCTGACCATGGATTTGCATGCTGTTCTTGTCTCATTGACTACTCACTACAAAAAAATTGCTTCACATGAATGTTTTTTAGCATCACATAAATATAATTGCCCCTAAAACATATTCTTTTCGCGTCAAGTATATTGTCGTGCCTCTAAAGATACATTTTAGCATCACCTGGATATTTGTTGTCTCTAAAACCATTTTTTTAGCATCACATGAATGTTGGTTGTCTCTAAAGCTATTCTTTTAGCATCACATGAAGTTAGTTGACTCTAAAGCCATTTTTTTTTAGCATCACATGAAGTTAGTTGTCTCTAAAGACCTTTTTTTTGCATCAAATGAAGTTAGTTGTCTCTAAAGCCATTTTTTTAGCATCACCTAGACTATTGTTGCATCTAAATATACTTTTTTGTGTCACATATGAATTGTGCTTGTCTCTGAAACTATCCTTTTTCACATCACGTTGATTATAATTGGCTCCAAAGATAGTTTTCATTATACTTATGTTATAGTTGACTATATAACACTATATTAGTGTCATATAACTTAAATTATGTTTAGAGTCACCTTTTAGTATCACTAAGATTATGCTTGCCTCCATACATATATATAAAGCCCGGGCATTAGACCTCTTGGACATAACGTTAGTAATGTTTAAGAGGGTGGTATGAACTGCCTAAACAAGAATTCTTGAACAACGAATAACCAACCAGATACTCTCTTTACATCTCTACCATTTTTATGTTAACATAAAACCATTTCTATTCCTATTAAATGCTAATTTAGCTTCCGAACTTGGTGATTGACTTGATAAACATTTAAAGTTAGTCGCTAGATAAAAAGGCGATTTTAGTAGACTATTAGTTGCTAATTAGCAATTTACTATACATTTTTACATTAATTTGCACCTTGATTCAACATAAAATTTTGTTTCATTAATAATATGAAATTTTCTAGAATTAAAAATGTTGTAATGATAAGGCTTTTACAGCAAAACACGTCTACAAAGCTTTTTTTTTGGTGAATGAAATTAATATTACAAAAATGAAGGAATTACAACTACCAAATGAACAACAACTAAATCACTAATACAAAATTAAACGGCTACAAGCTTCATCACACCCATCAGCAACTTTAGAAATAATATCTTTAAACAAATTATCTCTAGGAGTACATGTTCCAATAAAGATTTGATCATTCCGCTGCAACTTTTGATTCAAGAAATTGGAGGTGACGAATATTAAATGTTTCCTTGTGAAGACAATCTTTGAGCTCAACCCACAACTGAATAATCACCTGAGCCGATGCCTTTGCAAAGCGTCTGGAGCTGTTGTTGCCACCACTGCCATGACTGGTATTGCTCATTTGCGATTCTTCAAGAAACAGTGTTGAAGCTTGCTTTTCCATTTAAGAATATAACTATTTAAACAAAGGACAATATAGGTTCAGGTTTACGAATTTTCAACCTATAAAGGCTAACACATGCCACAAGCAGACTCATCATCTTATTTGTGTAGAACACAGTCAATTTGTAGTAGAGTAGAGCAAAAGATGACCTCAATTTAACCAATAGTCAGAATCTGGCAGTATTTAAGGCTGCAAAAGACACTAAAATACAAGCCACCACAAACATACAAGGCTACAAGGACACACACAATCAAACAAGTTAATTACTTCACTTCTATGTAATTTTATATACTTGCTGTAAAAATCTTGTCAAAAGTTCAATAATTAAAAGTAAATAGAAGGCAGAAGCAAAGATTAAAAAAAGATATAGAAAAAAGGGTAATAAAGGTACATATGGTTTTGAAGAAGAACTTGTTATGAGAAATCTTGCTTATCACATTCAATGAATCACTCTCCAGGATTACTCTTGTAGCACCACATTGGATTGCCAACTGCATTCCAACGTCCAAGCTTTGATTCATTTTGAAACAAAACCAAGTAAAAAGTTCCAACAAAATTCGAGAAACATTTTCGAATCAAATCGAACAACAAATTTGAACAGATTCAACAACAAACAATCAGTCCCAAATTCCAGCAATATCTTCGAACAAAATCAATCAATAATTGACAACAAAGTTCAAGCAACACTTTCGAACAAATTCAAGAAACATTTTGGAACAAATTCAAGTAAAAACTTCAAAGAAACTTCGATTAACATTTTCAAACAAAATCCAACAACTTCGAACTAATTGAAACAACCTTGGAGCAAAATCGAAACCAACAAAACGCGAAGAAGTCGAGCAAAATTGAAAAAATAACTGCATCATACCTTATTTAATGCGCTGCGAGAGGAGAGATATGACTGTTGAGTTGTGGGACTGGGCTCCTCTATGGTGGCCCGGAGACACTGGCGGTGGGAGAAGAGAGAGGAGGAAGGAAGAGTGATGAGGGGATCGAGAGAAAGAGAGTAGAGTGAGAGATTGTTAGAGTTTGGTCCTTTAGAGTGGTGTGACCGTGTGAGTGAATTAAGAGTTTAGGAGTTCTTTTCTTTTTCTTTTCTTTTTTAAAAAAAATTGTGTTTATTTTATTTACTTGTATTAATTATTGTTTATTGTATTAATTATTATTTTTACTTGTATTAATAATTAACTAGTCTTACATGCACGCAACGCGTGCGAACGCGTGATAACAAATAAAGTAGAAAAAATAAAATTAATTGGATAGAAAAACTATCTTTACATTTTATTTTCTCAAAAAAATGATGTCGAGTTTAATGTCCTACTTTTTCCCCTTTTCGTTCAAATGAAACAATTAGTTATCCTCTTTCTTTTTTTTTCCTTTTTCTATTTTTTGGTGTCCCCCATGTGTTGCCTTATATAATAGAGATTATTAATTGTTCATATTTATGAATTATTGTTTTTTTTTTTTGAGGGGATATGAATTATTGTTTATTGTGTACTTCTTCAAGCTATTTGGGTAGGAAATTAGAAATAATGTATAATAATGTGAGTGGGGTCAAAAAGTAAGAGAGGGGGTGTGTAAAAGCGCAAATTTATAGGTGCACTAGAGAGCATGATGCTCTCTGTGCACCTGTTTGATAACGACGCCGTTTTTGTTGAGTATGTGCGTGAAGTTTTGTCTCCCACCTCAAAATTTAAAAAAATAAATAAAGAAAGAGATTTGTTAAACGTAAATTGCGGCAGTTTTAACAACTAATAACTGAAGTTTCCCATGAATTGTGACAGTGGGATACAGGATACTACCCAATATTTCCACATATATCAAATATATGTACCTTGTGGTGATATCATCAAACTTTTTAAAGAAACTACTATTAATTATGATTTTGAGTAAACTCTAACAATATTATTAACACTATATTACTAAATTTCTTGGATTGCATTTACTTTGTAAATAATAACACCAATAATGATTGATTGTGAATTTCGAGATGAGTTTTGAATGACATAAATATATTAGATGAAAATCGACATAGAAGGAGAACATATTTTTATATATTTCAGTACTCTAATTTTTTCTAACCATTAAATATCACATTGGCCATTAAAAAGAAAAGTAAGTAGTAGCATAATTAACACAATTCGTGGACTAGCAAACTAATTTTTAACAAAATGAATTTTAGAGTAAATTTCACAAATACGAGTAAAATCATAAAAAGAACATGAAGGTGTAAAACAAAGAACATCATACTGACTATAAAGGAACATGCCCATATAATAGTTATTAAACAAAAAATATCAAAAATCGCAAAAATGAATAAAATCATAAAAAAGAACATGAATATATCAAACAAAGAGCATCATTATAACTATAAAAGAACGTGTGCATATAGTACTTTGGAATAGCTACCCACCTCTTGTGAATGGGTATGTGCATATGGTACTTGAAAAACAAATGGCTATTAAAAATTCATAAACATAAAAATAAATATGAAAAGAACATTAAGATATAAAATAATGAACAACTTACTGATTGTAAAAGACATGTGTATATAATACTTGAGATTCAAAAAATTATTAAAAATCATAAAAATGAATAAAAATATAAAAAGAACATGAAGGTATCAAATAAGGAACATCATATCAATTATAAAAGAACATAAGTATATAAGACTTGAGATACAAAAAACTATATAAAAATCATAACAAAATGAAAATAAATATGAAAAGAACATAAAATTATCAAACAAAGAAAATCATCAAAAAAAAAGTAAAGAACATGTGCATTTGTAATTGAGAAACAAAAAAAATGCTCATAATATATTATTCAACAATGGACTAAAAAAACAAGTATTATAAATAGTAGATAAAGAAGTCTAGAGATAAGACAAAAAAGAGTATATAAAAGCTACAAAGTCCTCTAAATAAATAAAAGTAAAAAAAATCTGAGGCTTTATCATTTTTTTAGAATTTGTTGTCAGATGTTTAAGGCCAAAGCCCAAAAGCCTTTTTCCTTATACTACGTTCTATTGTTAGGAATACAACAAAAAAAAAAAGGGTTATATTGTTACATGCAAGTGATTTAGTGTCGTTTCATACCGGGTGTATGTAGATTACCATACACCCGGGTCCATGTTCCACAGATTGGTGTAAAAGGGGAAAAAGTAAGGGAAAGTGGGGTAAATAAGGGAAGGTGGTGTTAAAAAGTAGGAGAGAGAGTATTCCAAAATGGAATAAAGCACAATGCACAAAACAATACAGAACGACCCAATGAGAAAAGTGCACAAAACAATACAGAATGGAGGGAGTATGATTTACCACTTATCACTTATCATTTATCATTTTTTAATTTTCAACTGTCAATTTTCAATTAATTAGTAACTAATTTTAGTTATTAATTACTAATCATTAATTATTGATTACTAACTATGGATTTTTGATTATTGGTTGATGATTATTGATTATTAATTATTAGTTATTAATTATATATTATAAGTTATCAATAATTTGTTATCAATTATAAGTTATAAGTTATCAATAACTGTTCTTTCGATTACTAAATTTTGGCACGCTTAACAACTTAAGTATTCAAGGTAAATCATTCATCTAATATTCTAATTCCACCCTGCCGACTTTCCTTTACTCGTGAGAAGAGAGAATTAGAGACTCAATAAAAAAAGGAGAAAGCAACAACTTAAAGCGTTGTAATTTGTTTAACAACACCATTAGTAAATCTGAATGACAAAATCATAATTAATCTAAAGAACAAAACAAAAACAAAACTGAAGAACAAAGCAAAACAAAAACCAATTTGTCATCTCATTCGATGCCGCACAAACCACCATTAACAAACTAGATCTTCCGGTGTCAGTAGATCCCATTACAGGGGGCACAAAACCCTAACTCCCACATACGAGGAACTAAACCTAAATCCTACTATAGGAAAATTGACTATTATTGACCATAAAACTGAAAGTAAAAAGAACGAAAAATTAATCAAAGAAGGAATTTGGGGCTTATAATGGAGGAATAATCCATGGCAGCCCCAAAGTTTAGGGTTTTTTAGGGGTGTTTTTTTGTTTTGAATTTAGAGAGAAGGGGTGTCAACTAGAGAGAGAGAGATTGAGATTAGGGTTTTTTAGGGGTGTTTTTTTTTGTTTGCACTAACATCCTCCTAACTAGTTGCAAGAAACCCTGTTCATCAAATCATTCCAAAATCCCCAATTCAGAATCCCTAATTATTCTTCTTTAAGCCAGCTGCTACTAACGTCAATAATAAATATGTTAATCTTCCCATGAACAGCTCTCAAAGATTGCATGATAGTATTAGCTCTAATAACTCGTGTGTTCGATCACACTCCTTTTGATTACTAAATTTTGACACGCTTAATGGCTTAAGTATCCAAGGTAATTAAATTATTCATCTAATATTCTAATCTAGGGGTGTTAATGAGCCAGGCCTGTTCATAAATTGCTCGAGCTCGGCTCGAGATTTTCATGAGCCGAGACACAACTATGTTCGGCTCGAAAAGTTCGCGAACAGGCTCGAAGTATTTTTAATTATGTTTTTATACCATAATAATGTTAAATATTGGTAAAACACTTGTAATAAGTCTAATAAAATTAGATAACCTTATATATATATATATATATATATATTATATATATATATATATATATATATATATATATATATATATATATATATATATATATATATTATGTATGTATGTATATATATATGTATGTATGTATATATATATGTATGTATATATATATGTATGTATGTATATATGTATGTATGTATATATATATGTATGTATATATATATGTATGTATGTATATATATATGTATGTATATATATATGTATGTATATATGTGTGTGTGTATGTGTGTGTGTGTGTGTGTGTGTGTTGTGTGTGTGTGGTGTGTGTGTGTGTGTGTGTGTGTGTGTGTGTGTGTGTGTGTGTGTGTGAGACCTAAAATTGATAATTTAAGCTCGAAAAGGTACGAAACCAGGCTCGAAATCGAGAAAATTCTAACGAGCCGAGCGTGAGCTACCCCAAGCTCGGGCTCAACTCGGCTCATTAACACCTCTATTCTAATCACACCCTTCACCTTTCCACCCTTCCCGCCTTTCCTTTATTTGTAAGGAGAGAGAATTAGTGAAACCCTAAGGAAACCTCTCACAAGAAACGCATGTCATTGTCCCTCATTTCTAATTAGCCGTAATGTATCAACCTACCTCTTCCATTTTCTCAATCCAGTAAAGTATCAACCTCCCTCTTCCATTTTCTCAATCCATACGCATGCTTTGTATTCTGCTTATTCGATTCAACTTGATTGCCAACAAAATCCAACTGCTACAATCTCGATCTATCCTCTAAATACATTGAAGTTGCGTGAATTTCTGGGTAGTGGTATTATCGCTTCACATAGGTTTTGCATTCAGGTAAATCATTGAATTGTTTTCATTATTATTGTTTAAAAATTTGTTTAATATACACACTCCTATGGTGTATCCTTGATTATTATTGTTTTAAATTATTTTTAATATACACACTCCTATTGTATATCTTCGATTGTTATTGTTTAAGGTTTTTCCAGCTTAATTTGTTGAATCGTCATTGCCTTGTCTTTACATTCTAATTCGCATATTCAAGTATTTTGTTCTTTCAATTTCTAGGGTTTTTGTTTTTGAATAATAATTTGAGCAACTATCCTTATTAAGGTGAGATCTAATTGTTCTTGAATTGAATTTTATTGAATTCTCTGTCAATTTGCAGTTAGTCCTCTAAGCTTGCTACCTTGTTGAAGTATGTACGGAGTGTTTGTTTTGAAATTGTCTAAAGCTTAATTGTGTTTCTTGTGTTGTTGAAACGGAAGGTTTTGATTTGGCATATTTTTTTTTACATATAAAGATGAGCATTTAAATGGAATCAATGATTTGTTCGAATTTTAAGGCTCGTTGGTAGTAGCATGTAACACCCCGATAATTCTCTCTTTCTAGAAAATACTTATAATATAAAACTTAGAGAATTACCCAGGCATTATCGCCCGTGTGATAACGTTTCGGCTTACTCAGAATTTTGCAGCGGAAAACTTACTAAAACAAAACCAACTTTATTAAACTTATGAAATAAGAGTCAAACAATGTTTGAACTGAAACACACCAACTTAAAGCTAAAGTCTGAAAATATAAATTCCTAGAAACAACTTAAATATACTAATCACAAAAGCCTCTCCATTCCAGATTCCCCAATGGTATGCATCTTCGAACCTGTAATGTCAATGCTTTCTTGACTCTGCTCCCCGAAGGATCACCACAGGATCAATAGGCAAAGCCATGATCACAAACACAGACAAGCACGTAATCAGCAAAGCTGAGTACTACATATCAGACAAAATAATCCTAAACATGATACTACAACACAACTTGTAGAATAAAATAATAATAACATCAACTGCAGATGACTCTTACTGAACTAGACTCTAACTTTTATTTCTTCTTTAAATGGAATAGTTATTGGGACGAGTTGACTATACTGAAATAGGAAATACGGTCATGACTCCGTAAACCAGAATGACCTACGATATCGAGGAACCTTTGAACTAAAGAGGAATGGTGATCAATCCAACCTCGAAGATACATATCACGGCGGACTATGTACCCCAACCCTTAGTGTCCAACTCTAGACGTGCACCAGTCTAAAGTCTATAACCTATTCTCGTTTCACTTTACGTTGCATTCATTTTATACTTGTGTTGACACCAACCAAGCACATAATACTCACAACTACTAATCACATAACATCACAAAACTCCTTTTTAATCTTAGAATTAATAAGTGTTCACAACTTAGCATCCAAGACTCTTTTAACTTCTTTTATTCTTTACTAACTTGCCTGTTGAACCTAGCCAACAGTAAACTGTACCTTTATATAGGTATAACTCAAAATTACCAAATAAGATCCTCGGTTCTTATAAGATAAATAATAACTCAAGAATCAGACATGATTCCAATTACTTAAATTAATCACTACGAATTAATACCAAACTAAATTATTGTTTGCATCAAACTTCCATACAAACAAGTCATACTTAAACATATTCTTAGTTTACATGTAGCATACAAGCAAATAACATGTAAAGCCATCTCAGTAAATCATATATATGAACTACAAGGTCCTATACATGATACTACAAATTAAAAACATCCCTAGAGCATGTTTCTAACCATTTAGCACGTAGACTATGTACGTACCTCGTATAAACGTAACGGTAGGCCACTTTTAAGCACTAAAAGTCCCCTACAGTGAATTCTCCGCCTAAAACAACCAAGAAATCGAGTAAATACTTGTACTAAAAAAAATACAGCAACTTTAAAACGTCCCAAACCCTTCTAAACTTCTTTAAAAATCGTTTTTATAATTTAAACTCTCTTTATTTTTAATCCCTAGTATAGATAAACTATTCTAGTGATTAAAAACCATTAAAAACCTTAAAATATTAACTTTCTGAATTTCCAGCAACTATAAAATTTTCTAAACCTTCTGAAAATATTTTAAATGAATATAAAAATCGTATTCCAATCAAAATTCATATTCATACTCTAAATATACGATTTCTAGTGATTTAAAACCCTAAAAATCACATCTTTCATGATTAAAACTAAAAATAATAAATCTGAAATTTTTCTTTTATACATATGATCCAAAAATACATATTTCATAATAAAATAATAACTCAAATCGAAATCATGCAAATAATAATAAAATAACAATAAAAATTAGAACTTTAATGGAATCTTAAAGGAGAAGTAAAGAAAACAACCAAAATAAGAGGAGGAAAGAGGGCGCCGGACTGAGGACAGCAGCAAGGACCGGCGGAAATCACTTTTTCGGCTTCGAGAAAAGGTTTGTGACGTTTCTTGTTCAACAAGAAACGTTACTTAGCGAAGAAGAAACGATTTTTGAGAGAAAGAATGAAAGTCACGCTCAAGAGGAAGAAGAGAGAGAAAATGTCGAGTGAGGGGAAGGCTCGAAATCACGTGCAAGTGAGGAGAGAGAAAATAAAGTGTAGGGCAAAAATATTTGGGTTTTAGGATATTTAAATAGGCTAATCCTATTGGGCTTAGGAAAAAGGAATTCAATAATTAAAACAATAGGCTAATCCTATTGGGCTTAGGAAAAGGAATTCAATAATTAAAACTTTGATGACTAACAAGATGGGCTTGTTAGGACTTTAGTCATCAAATTATCCTTTCCCTTTTTATTTCTTTTGGGCTTTCGATTCCATTAAGTTTCTTTTCAAATATACTTTTAATAATTAAACTCTTATTTAAAACACGCTTAATTAAAATATTACAAACTTTATTAAGCTTAGAAAAATATTTTTAGTTGACTTTTAAAATAGTCAACCCTTTTTAAAAGTCAAATCATTTTCCAAACTCATTTGGATTTAATATAATTACATAAATAACTTAATATATTTATGAAAATCCTTTAAAAATGTGGGGGATTACATAGTAGGTAGTGTATTATTTAACCTGATTACAATGGGTATGTATTTTATGCATCCATTTTGTTACTAAAGTATTTGTAAGTTTTTCCTATTTGCAGATTTTTTGGAAGATGTACAACAGTTGCAGATTTTGGAGATCTTTTAGGCACAAACTTTTTTGGGAACAGATTGCCAGACATGGTGCATTGACTACCTAGCTTAAGTTATGATTCAGTAAAGCTTAGATTTTGCTACTGTCCTAGTTGGTTAGGGTTATTTTTTTTGTATGCAGAGGTGGCTTGCACATGATAGGCCTAGCCATGGTGAACCCATTCTATAAGGTATCATCTAAGAAAGGCGTTGATGCATATTATGCCTCCTTGCCATGATTGATTATGTTAAAACCTTTTAGGTTATTATGTTTCTCGGATTGGATTTATTATTGGCCATCTGTGGATATTATTTTGGATTGTGTACAGTTGTCACGTTCATATAAATAAATATTTCTTTCTTTGATAAATCTATAATTTCTTTCTTTCGTTATGTTAATTTTATGACTTATTATGCAAAATAAGTAAATGAATAATATTAAAAAATACATAGCATTATTAAACGTCATTATAACAATTTGGTGCATCTAAAAACCTACTTTATAAAATTTCACAGTTGCATCTAAATATAATTAGGAGCACACGTATAAATGTCCCTAAATGTGTTTTGAACCTAGAAATGTAATTGCCTCTTAAATATATTTAGATGCAAAAGAAGTGGTTGCCTTAATTTAAAATTTGCGGCAAAATTTATAGTTGCATCTAAACATTAGTGGTTTTAGAAACAGTATTTGTGTGCCCCAAAAAGTAAGCAATGGATGCAACTTAAAATTTGAGACAAACTTATGGTTGCCTCTAAATATAAATGGTCTTATCACCAATGTAACATGTGTGCCCCAAAAAGGTGGCATTAGGGGAAACCTATAATTAGCGACTGACTTATGGTCGCCTCTAAATGTAAGTCTCTTTAGCAACACGTCAAGTTTTATGCCTCAAAAAGGTGGCATTAGGGGCAACCAACAATTAGCAACAAGAATATGGTTGCCTCTAAACATAAGTGTGTTTAGCAACACCATAACTTGTCTGCCTCTAAAAGGGGCACTAAGAGCAACCTATAATTAGCGACGGACTAATTAGAGGCAGCGAGAAAATTGCTTCTGAACACCATTAGAGGCTACAAATAGATATTTAGATGCAATTTTGGATTGCCTCTATATGTAGTTTTTTTTGTAGTGACTCTTTCCTTTCTTTCCTTGGTTGGCTGCTCAACATCTGGTATCTGAACATGATCTTGTTGTGTGTCTTGTTCTTTTGGTTCCGTTATTTTGTTTGTTGATTTTGAGGCTCCTTCCTTTGAGCAAACCAAGAAGAATTCGTATATAGAATTATCAATTCTCCTCCTCCTTAGAGTTTGTTTCCTAATACTAAATCCTATGCTCTTGAGTGTGCTTGATACAAGTTGTAACCATCTTTGTGATCTGTAACATGTCTCCCTATTAAACTGCTACTGATATTCTCGTCATTGATGTACTTGAGATATTCATGTTCAGCTGTTGAGTTCATTGACAAAAAATAAGGACACTAACTGAAGAACAGAAGCACTAACTGAAAACTAAACAAGTGTAGCTAAAAATAATTGTAATAGTATCAAATGAAAGAATCATTATACTAAATGAAATAATATAAAGACCAACTGAAAAAGCAAATAAGTCTAACTGAGAAATAAAGAAGTCTAACTGAAAACTAAATAAGTCTAACTGAAAACTAAAGAAAATTGCCCAACATAGGCATACATATACATGAAAATGTCATAAAATAGACAAAAAGCGCGAAATTTATCGCTCTATATCTACCCCCTTAAAGAAAACGAGTTACGCCCTCGTAACTCACCTCCAAGGAATAGGTCTGGATACTTTTTCTTCATATCCTCTTCGGCTTCCACGTTGCCTCTTCTGACTCGTGGTTAGACCAAAGAACTTTGACAATATGCACATCCTTGTTACGCGTACTACGCACTTTCCTGTCGAGAATCTTGACAGGTCTTTCCTCATAAGTGAGGCTATATCTATCTATCTGCACTCGTTCAGGCTCTAACACATGGCGCTCATCAGGGATATAGCGCTTTCAATTGGGATATGTGAAACACATCGTGCATCTTTTCAAACTCCATTGGCAATGCCAATCTATAAGCTACTTTCCCAATGCGCTCCCAAAATTTCATATGGGCCTACATATTTAGCACTCAGCTTGCCTTTTTCCCAAAGCATAACGCCTTTGGTGGGTGATACTTTCAGGAATACTTTATCACCTACAGCGAACTCATCTTCGCGCCGCTTTAAGTCTGCGTAACTCTTCTGCCTATCTTGCGCAGCTTGAATTCTAGCCTGAATCAATCTAACGTTCTTGACGGTCTCCTCAATGAATTCTGTCCCCAAAACTACATTCTCACTTATAGTCGTTCCAGCAAATGGGACTTCTACACTTCCGTCCATATAACGCCTCAAAAGGTGCCATCTTGATACTCGCATGGTAACTATTATTGTAAGAGAACTCATATCAAATCTAATTGGTCCTCCCAACTTCCTTGAAAATCTATAGCACAAGCTCGCAACATTCTTCCATAGTTTGGTTAGTCCTCTCAGTCTGACCATCGGTCGCAGGGTGAAAGGCGGTACTCATCTTTAATGTTGTCCCAAGGTTTGCTTGACCTTCTTCCAAAACTTGATAGAAATCTAGAGTCACGGTCTGAAATAATGTCCTTTGGGACTCCGTGCAATCTCACTACATGCTTGATATAGGTTGTAGCGAGTTGCTTCTTCTTCCATGTCTCCTTAATAGGTATGAAAACAGCGGACTTGGTCAGTCTATCCACTATAACCCAAATGGTATCATTTCCACTCCTCGACTTGGGTAAGGCAGTCACAAAGTCCATAGAAATCGAATCCCACTTCCATCCAGGAACCTCTAGTGGTTGGACTGTCCCCATGGGCCTCTTATGGTCTATCTTCACTTTCTGACAGGTTAGACACTTAGACACATACTCGGCTACCTCTCGTTTCATGTTCGGCCACCAATATATCACCTTAAGATCCTTATACACTTGTCACCCCCAGGGTGCACAGAATACGGAGTTTATGTCCCTCATCCATAAGACGTCTCTTTAGATCGTTACACTTCTGTGGTACACACCACCTTCCCTTAAACCTTAGACTCCCATCCTCATGAATCTTGAAGTCTATCTCCTTACCTTGCTTCATTTTCTCTTTTATCTTATCTAGATGCTCATCCCCAACTTGACCCTCAATGATCTCATCGAAAATTGACACTCCCAAAGAAAGATTACTGAGTCTAGCCTCACTTTCCCCAGGATTTAAAATTTCTAGGTTCAACCTTTGCATATCTCTACACAACTCCTCAGGACTATCAAAGACTCAAGCTATGACTCGATTTCCTACTCAAGGCGTCAGCCACCACATTGGCTTTCCCTTCATGATACTGGATGTCTAGATCGTAATCCTTAATCAACTCTAGCCATCTCCTTTGTCTCATATTCAAGTCTTTTTGGGTAAATATGTATTTCAAGCTCTTATGGTCTGTGAATATCTTGCAGGTTGCCCCATAAAGATAATGTCTCCAAATCTTCAATGCAAATATATGGCAGCTAACTCTAGATCATGGGTAGGGTAATTAGCCTCATAAGGTTTCAGTTGACGCGATGCATAAGCTATTACCTTCCCATTCTGTTGCAACACACAACCCAAACCATTCTTCGAAGCATCACTATAGACCTCAAATCCCTCATTCCCATCAGGTAGGGTTAAGACAGGTGCAGTGGTTAAACGATCTTTCAAGATCTGGAAGGCTTCCTCACACTTCTCATTCCACTCAAACTTGGACTCCTTTTTCATTAAATTCGTCATAGGTCTCGCTATCTTTCGAGAAATCCCTCACAAATCTCCTATAATAGCCAGCTAAACCCAAGAAACTTCTAATGTCAGTCACACTCTTTGGAGTTGGCCACTCACTCACAGCTTGAATCTTAGCAGGATCTACAGATACTCCTTCCTTAGACACAAAATGACCCAAGAATGCTACTTTCTCCAAACGAAACTCACACTTAGAGAACTTGGCATATAATTGGTTCTTCCTCAAGGTTTCTAAGATAATCCTCAAATGTTCATCGTGTTCGGTTTCATTCCTCGAATAAATCAAAATGTCATCGATGAAAACCACTACGAACTTATCTAAAAACTCATGAAAGATTCTATTCATCAAATCCATAAATATAGCAGGAGATTGGTTAACCCAAATGGCATTACAGTGAACTCGTAGTGACCATAACGCGTTCTAAAGGCAGTCTTAGGTACATCCTTATCAGCTACCCTTATCCTGAACGTAAGTCAATCTTCGAGAACACACTAGCTCCGTTTAGTTGATCGAATAGGTCATCTATTCTAGGCAAAGGGTACTTGTTCTTGATGGTAACATTATTCAACTCCCTATAGTCTATACATAATCTCATACTCCCATCCTTTTTCTTCACGAACAAAACAGGAGCTCCCCAAGGCGATGCACTAGGTCTGATATAACCCTTATCCAAAAGTTCTTGCAATTGCGTCTTTAACTCACTCATCTCAGGAGGTGCCATTCTATAAGGTGCCTTAGATATAGGTGCAGTTCCAGGAACTAAGTCTATGGTAAACTCGACAGCTCTTGCAGGCGGCATACCTGAAATTTCACTCGGAAATACGTCCATAAACTCATTCACTATTGGAACATCCTCAAGTTTTAACTCAGCTTCTTTACTCACATCTTGCACACTACAGAAAAACAGCTCACACCCCTTTCTCATCAACTTCTGCACTTGTAGAGCAGAGATCACCCAAAGTTTTTAGGTTTCCCAAATCGTCTATATGAGGTAAATTTTCCCGAAGGGTTTCTCAACACTACTTTCTGGACTTCACAATCGATCCTGGCCTTGTAATGACTCAACCAGTTCATCCCAAGAATCACATCTAAATCTCCTAAGTTAAACTCGATCAAATCGGATGGAAAAACACTCCCTCCTATCTTCAAAGGTAAGTTCTTAAATAACTTAGTACACTTAACGACTTCCCCAGTAGGAATACTAACAGACAAGTCAATTGACTCATACTCCACCAATCCCAGACTCTTTAAAACAGAAGGCGAAATAAAAGAATAAGTAGCCCCCGAATCGAATAACGTTTTAACGAAAACTGAGTTGATAGAGAAATTACCAGTTACCACATCCGCAGATCTCTCTGCCTCGTTATGACTCATCACGAACACTTTTCCTGCAGGTTTGTTCTTAGGAATTATCATTAGCAGCAGGCCTACTATGGTTCCCTTGGTTATTCTGACCTCCAGGCTTAGGACCCTGGTTCCCTATTTGATTAGACCCTGGTCTAGCCTGATTACCGTTTCCCTGAATTCTCAAACCTTTTCCGTGCTTAGCGTAGCACTCATACTCTCTGTGACCCTTCTTCTGGCAGTAATGACAGGTCACTGCTCTCCTTTACAGTCTTTCCCAGGATGGTTTTTGTCACAGAACTTACAATGTGAACCCTCTCAGGTCTACCCTGACTACGATTATCCTGGTTGTTCCTTCCTTGAAAGTTCCCATTCCCATTCCGGTTTTTCTTAAAGTTACCTTGGTTTCCTCCAGTACTAACCTCCTTTCTCTTCTCACCAACTATTCCAGCCTTCTTATCTCTTCTCGATTGCAACCCATAAATATGAGAAGCTCTCCCATACACTACATCTAAGGATGTAAAGGTCTCACCCCCTAATCCCAGCTGGATCTCATCAGTCAATCCCTGTTCGAACCTCTGAGCCTTAAGCTCTTCAGTAGCTACAACCTCAGGTGCAAACCTAGACAAGGCTATGAACTTACTATAGTATTCAGAAATGGTCATACTACCCATTCTAAGGTTGATGAACTCTTGGGCTTTCTGCTTCCTCATGAAGGCAGGGTAAAACTTTCCTCTCAGCACAATCACAAAGGCTTCCCAATTGAATCCCTCAGCAGCACTCAATCTAGCCCCATTTTCTCTCCACCACAAGTCAGCCTCATCTTTAGGTATAAAACAGCTTGTCCTACTCTCATGTCAGCAGGGCAATTCACTACCTCAAACAACTTTTCAAATTCCCTAATCCAGTTTTCTAGGAAAGTAGGGTCAGCTTGTCCCTTAAAGTAAGGTGGTTTCACTTTGGACAGTCTTTCAAACATTTCTCCAGCAGTCTCTGGACGTTCAACCTTGTCCTGGTTCAGTTTCTCCGCCAAGAGGCGAATAGCGTCAGCTAGTTCAGTGTTGTTAGCCATTCTACTTCGGGACCTGAAAGTAATATAACTCTACTCAGGCTCCAGAAAACTAGTATAGTCATCTAAGCAAGACAATACTTGATTTGATCACTAAAGATCGCATCACATACAATTTCACTAAGTTTCAACATGGAATGTTCACTAATATTCATACAGTTGTTCACGTAAGTAAATTCATAGTCACATGAATTTAGGCAAGAAAATTGAAATCACATATGAAATAAATAAAAAAAAAATATTCCCCATTACGTGTCCAAAATAAATTTTTACTCCTTGAATAAACAAACTAAATTTATTCTTCCATAGAAGGGAAAAGAAAAATGTGAAATAAAATAACACACTAGTATATATATATATTTCCTAAAATGCTAATCCTATAAAACACCTTTGTCTGTTGGCATATACCCAACCTTATTCTTTTAACTAAAACCTTATGTACCTCTATGTATATATATATATATATATATATATATATATATAAAATATCTATAAGTTTATAACCTATGGCACTACACTGCCATCCTTGTCCTTATCTTCCTTATATTGTTGAGGTACAAAGTCTTCATCACTAACTTCGTCCTCTTCGTCAGTCTCATAGTAGTCAACGAATTTCCTCTTGATCTTAGACTGCCTAGTAGGTATGGTGTCCAATCTTCCTCAGGTTCAGATTCCACCCTCATACATGCATCATATATGTCTTCCCTGGTAGTTCCTCTAGCATGATCCATTTCTATGATGACTTCATCATCCCTAGCATAGTGTCTCCTCAAGATGCGACGCATTATCCAATGCAGTTCTTCATATTCTCTATGGTCAATGGGTGGATGATGGTCGTCGTCTTCATCGTCAGTCAGGACGATAGGGTTAAAGTAGTTTCCTAAATTTGCAGCCATAATAGTAGAGCTACATCACAATAACCCAAAAGGTTTAGCACTCTTCCTTAACGTATTCCCACCAAGAATCAAAGGATAAGAAAACAAAGGCATGTAAAATATAACACTTTAATAGGCAAAAGGATATAACAATTAGCAGGAAAGAAAACATTCATGCATCGTTAGTAGGGAAGAAAAATAATAATGCACTTATTTGCAGGGAAGAAAATTTATAATGATGCTGAACTAAATTTTCAATGCAGGCATATAATATTTCTATCCTATATGCCCTTCCTATACTACCCATTCTCACAATGTCATGCTGTAAACCCTTAAAGGTATGAAAATAATGCAGGCACTTTTTATAATAACATTACTTTTGTGCCTAAATAAATTTTCTAAAAAAAATTTCGAACTCAAGACATTCGGGAAAAAAAAAATTTTACTCGACACAAATTTTTTTTTTTTTTTTTTTATTCGGCTCCTAAAAATTTCCGAAAAACGAAAACGACAAAAAAAATTTCGAACTCTCGATTTCGGAAAAATTTCGAACCCAATTTCCGAAAAATTTCGGTTCTAAAAAAAAATTTTGATCCTCAAAATATTTGTGTTCATCTTTCGAAATGAAACGTAGGAGCAATACTAAGGTTTCCTTCAAATAATCAATAAGCTAGGTAACTTAAGAAGCTAAAGTCACTTAATAAGCTAGTTAGTTAGGCGCCTATAAGTCTTAAACTAACCTAAAGCTCCCAGATACCACTTTGTAACACCCCGATAATTCTCTCTTTCTAGAAAATACTTATAATATAAAACTTAGAGAATTACCCAGGCATTATCGCCCGTGTGATAACGTTTCGGCTTACTCAGAATTTTGCAGCGGAAAACTTACTAAAACAAAACCAACTTTATTAAACTTATGAAATAAGAGTCAAACAATGTTTGAACTGAAACACACCAACTTAAAGCTAAAGTCTGAAAATATAAATTCCTAGAAACAACTTAAATATACTAAGTCACAAAAGCCTCTCCATTCCAGATTCCCCAATGGTATGCATCTTCGAACCTGTAATGTCAATGCTTTCTTGACTCTGCTCCCCCGAAGGATCACCACAGGATCAATAGGCAAAGCCATGATCACAAACACAGACAAGCACGTAATCAGCAAAGCTGAGTACTACATATCAGACAAAATAATCCTAAACATGATACTACAACAAACTTGTGAATAAAATAATAAAACATAACAACTGCAGATGACTCTTACTGAACTAGACTCTAACTTTTATTTCTTCTTTAAATGGAATAGTTATTGGACGAGTTGACTATACTGAAATAGGAAATACGGTCATGACTCCGTAAACCAGAATGACCTACGATATCGAGGAACCTTTGAACTAAAGAGGAATGGTGATCAATCCAACCTCGAAGATACATATCACGGCGGACTATGTACCCAACCCTTAGTGTCCAACTCTAGACGTGCACCAGTCTAAAGTCTATAACCTATTCTCGTTTCACTTTACGTTGCATTCATTTTATACTTGTGTTGACACCAACCAAGCACATAATACTCACAACTACTAATCACATAACATCACAAAACTCCTTTTTATCTTAGAATTAATAAGTGTTCACAACTTAGCATCCAAGACTCTTTTAATTCTTTTATTCTTACTAACTGCCTGTTGAACCTAGCCAACATAAACTGTACCTTTATATAGGTATAACTCAAATTACCAAATAAGATCCTGGTTCTTATAAGATAAATTAATAACTCAAAGAATATGTACACATGATTCCAACTTACTTAATTAATCACTACGAATTAATACCAAACTGAAATTATTGTTTGCATCAAACTTCCATACAAACAAGTCATACTTAAACATATTCTTAGTTTACATGTAGCATACAAGCAAATAACATGTAAAGCCATCTCAGTAAATCATATATATGAACTACAAGGTCCTATACATGATACTACAAATTAAAAACATCCCTAGAGCATGTTTCTAACCATTTAGCACGTAGACTATGTACGTACCTCGTATAAACGTAACGGTAGGCCACTTTTAAGCACTAAAAGTCCCCTACAGTGAATTCTCCGCCTAAAACAACCAAGAAATCGAAGTAAATACTTGTACTAAAAAAAATACAGCAACTTTAAAACGTCCCAAACCCTTTTAAACTTCTTTAAAAATCGTTTTTATAATTTAAACTCTCATTATTTTTAATCCCTAGTATAGATAAACTATTCTAGTGATTAAAAACCATTAAAAACCTTAAAATATTAACTTTCTGAATTTCCAGCAACTATAAAATTTTCTAAACCTTCTGAAAATATTTTAAATGAATATAAAAATCGTATTCCAATCAAAATTCATATTCATACTTTAAATATACGATTTCTAGTGATTTAAAACCCTAAAAATCACATCTTTCATGATTAAAACTAAAAATAATAAATCTGAAATTTTTCTTTTATACATATGATCCGAAAATACATATTTCATAATAAAATAATAACTCAAATCGAAATCATGCAAATAATAATAAAATAACAATAAAAATTAGAACTTTAATGGAATCTTAAAGGAGAAGTAAAGAAAACAACCAAAATAAGAGGAGGAAGAGGGCGCCGGACTGAGACAGCAGCAAGGACCGGCGGACACTTTTTCGGCTTCAAGAAAAGTTTGTGACGTTTCTTGTTCAACAAGAAACGTTACTTAGCGAAGAAGAAACGATTTTTGAGAGAAAGAATGAAGTCACGCTCAAGAGGAAGAAGAGAGAGAAAATGTCGAGTGAGGGAAGGATCGAAACTCACGTGCAAGTGAGGAGAGAGAAAATAAGTGTAGGGCAAAATATTTGTTAGGATATTTAAATAGGCTAATCCTATTGGGCTTAGGAAAAGGAATTCAATAATTAAAACAATAGGCTAATCCTATTGGGCTTAGGAAAAGGAATTCAATAATTAAAACTTTGATGACTAACAAGATGGGCTTGTTAGGACTTTAGTCATCAAATTATCCTTTCCCTTTTTATTTCTTTTGGGCTTTCGATTCCATTAAGTTTCTTTTCAAATATACTTTTAATAATTAAACTCTTATTTAAAACACGCTTAATTAAAATATTACAAACTTTATTAAGCTTAGAAAAATATTTTTAGTTGACTTTTAAAATAGTCAACCCTTTTTAAAAGTCAAATCATTTTCCAAACTCATTTGGATTTAATATAATTACATAAATAACTTAATATATTTATGAAAATCCTTTAAAAATGTGGGGATTACATAGCAGGTATGTATTATTTAACCTGATTACAATGGGTATGTATTTATGCATCCATTTGTTACTAAAGTATTTGTAAGTTTTTCCTATTTGCAGATTTTTTGGAAGATGTACAACAGTTGCAGATTTTGGAGATCTTTTAGCACAAACTTTTTTGGAACAGATTGCCAGACATGGTGCATTGACTACCTAGCTTAAGTTATGATTCAGTAAAGCTTAGATTTTGCTACTGTCCTAGTTGGTTAGGGTTTTTTTTTTGTATGCAGAGGTGGCTTGCACATGATAGGCCTAGCCATGGTGAACCCATTCTATAAGGTATCATCTAAGAAAGGGGTTGATGCATATTATGCCTCCTTGCCATGATTGATTATGTTAAAACCTTTTAGGTTATTATGTTTCTCGGATTGGATTTATTATTGGCCATCTGTGGATATTATTTTGGATTGTGTACAGTTGTCACGTTCATATAAATAAATATTTCTTTCTTTGATAAATCTATAATTTCTTTCTTTCGTTATGTTAATTTTATGACTTATTATGCAAAATAAGTAAATGAATAATATTAAAAAATACATAGCATTATTAAACGTCATTATAACAATTTGGTGCATCTAAAAACCTACTTTATAAAATTTCACAGTTGCATCTAAATATAATTAGGAGCAACACGTATAAATGTCCCTAAATGTGTTTTGAACCTACGAAATGTAATTGCCTCTAAATATATTTAGATGCAGAAGAAGTGGTTGCCTTAATTTAAAATTTGCGGCAAAATTTATAGTTGCATCTAAACATTAGTGGTTTTAGAAACAGTATTTGTGTGCCCCAAAAAGTAAGCAATGGATGCAACTTAAAATTTGAGACAAACTTATGGTTGCCTCTAAATATAAATGTCTTATCACCAATGTAACATGTGCCCAAAAGGTGCATTAGGGGAAACCTATAATTAGCGACTGACTTATGGTCGCCTCTAAATGTAAGTCTCTTTAGCAACACGTCAAGTTTTATGCCTCAAAAGGTGGCATTAGGGGCAACCAACAATTAGCAACAAGAATATGGTTGCCTCTAAACATAAGTGTGTTTAGCAACACCATAACTTGTCTGCCTCTAAAAGGTGGCACTAAGAGCAACCTATAATTAGCGACGGACTAATTAGAGGCAGCGAGAAAATTGCTTCTGAACACCATTAGAGGCTACAAATAGATATTTAGATGCAATTTTGGATTGCCTCTATATGTAGTTTTTTTTGTAGTGACTCTTTCCTTTCTTTCCTTGGTTGGCTGCTCAACATCTGGTATCTGAACATGATCTTGTTGTGTGTCTTGTTCTTTTGTTCCGTATTTTGTTTGTTGATTTGAGGCTCCTTCCTTTGAAAACCAAGAAGAATTCGTATATAGAATTATCAATTCTCCTCCTCCTTAGAGTTTGTTTCCTAATACTAAATCCTAATGCTCTTGAGTGTGCTTGATACAAGTTGTAACCATCTTTGTGATCTGTAACATGTCTCCTATTAAACTGCTACTGATATTCTCGTCATTGATGTACTTGAGATATTCATGTTCAGCTGTTGAGTTCATTGACAAAAAATAAGGACACTAACTGAAAGAACAGAAGCACTAATGAAAACTAAACAAGTGTAGCTAAAAATAATTGTAATAGTATCAAATGAAAGAATCATTATACTAAATGAAATAATATAAAGACCAACTGAAAAGCAAATAAGTCTAACTGAGAAATAAAGAAGTCTAACTGAAAACTAAATAAGTCTAACTGAAAACTAAAGAAGTCTATCTGAAAACTAAATACGTCTAACTGAAAACTAAATGAGTCTAACTGAAAACTAAATACGTCTAACTGAAAACTAAATTAGTCTAACTGAAAACTAAATGAGTCTAAGTGGAAACTAAATACGTCTAACTGAAAACTAAATTAGTCTAACTGAAAACTAAATTAACTGAAAACTAACTAAGTCTAACTGAATAATAAATAAGTCTAACTGAAAAAAGAAGTAACGTTAACTGGAAAAAGAAGTTACTGAGTGAAAAATAGACTTTTGTTGCAATGTAAATGCTAATTTTACACATACTAACTGATACAATCGAAATTCTAACTGAAAATGAGTAAATGCAATCGAAAATTAATTTTAGACATACACCAGTTTCTTTGTCTTCTTTTCCAGCTGATTCTTCATGTAATTTCTTTCTTTTTTTTCTGATGTGAAATTTGTGTTACGTTTTTCATTGCTTAGTTCAATTTGTAATGTGAGATCTGTGTCACCTTTCTCATTGCTTAGATCAATTTGTAATGAACTTCCGATTTGTGAATTGGAATCTTCGGTTGACATTCTTGCTTTAACTAGATTTGAGAAGTGGAATGTTCAAATGAGATTTCATTGCAGGGAGAAAGTAGATTTGTACGATATTTTGTTGTTGAACAATGGCGGATGAAGCGGATGAAGCTGATATTTTGCCGTTGAACAATGGCGGATGAAGCTGTTGTTTTTGTTTTTGTTTTTAAATTTTTACGGTTTTATTAATGAGCGTGCGTGCCTCGTCCGATGAGAATGTTGTGTCGGACGAGTCCGACACAATACGTTCTCCTAGTTTAAATAGTGGCGAATGATGAGGATTGACGAGTGATGATGTTAGGCGAGATAAATTAGCAGTTGATGATGTTATAGTTGTAGGGGCAATCAAGAAAGAAATTAAAGTGATGAAGATGATCAGATGGCCGCGAGACAATATGAGTGTCGAGGGATTTGTTAGTTCGTGTGATATTTTTGAGTCGGTTAGGCATGGATTTAGTGTGATGGTTTGTTATGTGAGGTTGTTGTGAATTGTGGGAGAAAGTAGGGGTGTAATTGTAACACCCCGACTCATACGGAGTCGAGTATATTGTCACCAATGCGCATCCAGGGCCAACAACTGTCCTCAATAATCAACACAAGTTCTTCCGGCGCATTTTGTCCTCACTCATGCACACCCTGAGAAACTTCCCAAGAGGTCAACCATCCCTGGACAACTCCCAGCCAAGCACGCTTAACTGTGGAGTAACTAAGGAAATGAGCTCCCTAAAAGAAAGATGCATCTTGTTGGAATGAGTAGCCTGCTAAATCCCTTTAAAGCAATCATGAGGGGTATTACATACACCCCCACTTGAGGACATCAACACCCTCGTTGCGCCTGAGGACTCCACATATTCGGCCACAACGACCTGTGGGTCCCCCCAGCCTGGAAATTGATCACCGGAAACTCCATATATTCGGTCTGACGACCTCTGGGTCGTTCCATATGACAATGCAGCCCCAGAATCCTCCCCCATTAGGCGCTTGAGGACTCCTAATATTCGGCCTGGCGGCCTTAGGGTCTCCCCAACACGCAGTCGTAGGGTTGCTCTGATATCATTTGTAACACCCCGACCCATACGGAGTCGAGTATATTGTCACCAATGCGCATCCAGGGCCAACAACTGTCCTCAGTAACCAACACAAGTTCTTACGGCGCATTTTGTCCTCACTCATGCACACCCTGAGAAACTTCCCAGGAGGTCACCCATCCCTGGACTACTCCCAGCCAAGCACACTTAACTATGGAGTAACTAAGGAAATGAGCTCCCTAAAAGAAAGATGCATCTTGTTGAAATGAGTAACCTGTTAAATCCCTTTAAAGCAATCATGAAGGGTATTACAGTAATAGGATTAGATTGGATTGGACTTTGCCAAATCCAAATCCAGTCCAAAGTTTTTTGGACTCGAGAAAATGAGTCCAATTCCAATCCAAATTTATTCTGAGTCCACTCCAGTTAAGTTCGAATTTTTTTCTAGAGTCCGAATCCAGTCCAGTCTAGTCCGATTTTTATATAATATATAATTTTTTTCTGATTTAGGTTTACAATGTTTTCTAATGATCGAGTCAATGAAATTCGAAAAATTGGATTCATTGCATCAATTCCATAAAGTCAGTTACATAGATCTTTATGATCTAATAAAATGCAAATTGCAAAATACAAAAGGCGCAAAAATGGTTAAAGTAATTTTTGCCTTTTCACTTTGGAGTTTTGGAGTGTAAGTGAAAAGTATTGGACTCCGGACTTTTCACAATCAATTTACATCCCTTAGGAGGAAGGGGGTATATATATAGGTTGTGAGGTTTAGGTAGTTGGGATGCAATAGGTTTTCGGAACCTAGTAGGCCTCTAAAAGATTTATTAAAAAGATCTTAGAAAAGAGTTAGATAAAAAATAATTGAAAACACTTTGGAGAAAAATTATTTTTATAAAAAGATATTTTTATTAATAAAACAAATCAATGTAATTAATTAATGGAAAATTCTACATGGTAGCCTTCAAGTTTAATCTTTTTTATGTGGTGCCAAGGCAAAAATATTATTATTATACAAAGTGACATTGTACTATGACTAATTACATTTGGTGACCTTAATCCACTTAAAATTGACTAACCCATTACTAAAACCTAATTTACTAACCAACCCTCTTAGTTAATTACCCTATTTCCAAAACCCCTCCCATCAGTCCTGAGTTATGATCACATTAACTCCTTAACTTCCCCTGTCAATCACATCTCCTTCCATTGATCATATCTGGAAAAAATTCGCTCCATTGTCCATAATTTTTCTCTGCAATTTCTTCGAAATCTTGAGGGTTTGAAGCTTCTAATCTTGGCGAAAGTTTGGAATTTTTAGCCATAATGCTTCTCGCTATTTCACGCTCGAGGCTGCACACTTTGGTGCACAAGTTCTGCAATTCAGGTATACATCTACTCTTTTTGTTGATTATGTACTTTGTGGTGGTTTTTTAACAAGAAATTTGATTTTTTTTGTTGTTGGACCCTTAATTTCACGCTGGATGCTATGGACTTTGTGTTCTATGTTTTAGTTCGAAAAATTAGGGTAATAGTCAGAAGATTAGGGTTACTTGTAATATTCATGAATTATGCTTGATTGTGTTCTGGTAATAGTGTTATTGTTCTATTTGCAGTTGGAGTAACAATGTTGATGAAATAGTGTTGAACTTTAATTGTCTGGGTAAAACTGTTGATCTGATGATTGATGACATTGACAAAGTGATGTGGATTAACCTAAACAATGAATATGAGGATGAATTTAGGAAGAACAGCTTTGAGATGCCTAAATTTCCTACTTTCCGCTATTGTTTTAAGCAAAAGACGGTAAAAATTCATAGTGGCAAGGATTTGATGGCTATGTTGCAAAGGTTTAGTAAGAGCAAAGTGGTGTATATACATGTTGGTTTCTTGGATAAGTTAAGTGAATGTGTGAAAGCAGCTAGGAACTTGAAGTTATCAGTGGGTTTGGGAAAGGAGAAGAATGTGCTGTATGAAACAACTCAACCTAGGACTAGAAGTAGAGTTGAAAAAGGCAGTGATGACCCAAAAATAATTAGTTCCCCTACTCCCAAAGATGACCATTTTTCTTCTATAGACAATGATGTCATGGATAGACTAAACCATGCCAATGTAGAGACTGCAATGGATATAGAGAATTATTTGGATGAACACCCTGAATTTAGGAAAGCTTTGAATAAGAAACAAAAAAAACCAAAGAAACTGTCACCTAGAACCAATAGAAAGAAACAGGTTGCCACTCGTGAAGTCACTGTGTTATCTTAAATGGCCTCATTCTCAAATGCACCTCATGTCCTTCATGTTGACACCCCTACACAGCCTGTTGTAGAATCCACTGCATCTGTATTCCTAAAAAAAAATACCTAAGACAACAGCTGCTAGGAAGGGACTTGTGATCCAACCTGTTTCCCAACCCCTACAACAACCTGAAGTTGAAATAAATGGTTTGGAGGATTTAGGTGATTTCAAATTGGAGAGGGATGTTGGTGGCAGTTATGTGAAGGGTGGAGAAGACCCTCTAGGTGGTCATGAAGATGGTTCAAATGACCCTTTGGATTCCAAAGGGGGAAGAGGAGGACTTAGGTGATGATGTTGCTTTTGAAATTTTTGATAGTTATGACCCATATGCTGATGAGTACTGGCAACATGATGTTGATAATGATGAGTCTTATTTGAAGAGAATCTACATGAATGGAGAGTATTACAAAGGTGAGGAAGAATGGGGAAGGATTGTGTTGAAACCTTGGATGTTGTTTAGTGACAAACAACATTTCAAAGGGGTGTTGAGGGACTATTGTATACAGTGTGGGTTTTGGGATAGTGTTAGAGAGGTCAACACCAAGGAGATTGACAGTGACTTTTCCAGGACTTCAACTGCAATTGGAGGTTGCATAGTAGCATACTACCAGATGGTAAGACTTGAGCCATCAAGAATATTAAGAACATGGAGCACACTTGTAGGGGCTTGGATGAAAGAAATCCTCTGGTGAATGTGGCTTGGGCAGCAGAGAAGTTGACGGATGATATTAGGGATAATAATGACATCCCTGGGAGGACTTTGAATGAATTGTTATTTCAGAGGTACCGGGTCCAAATGGCCACTAGTACTTTGTACAAAATGAGAACAGTTGCTTTGAGGGAAATAAATGGTGGACATGATGAGTCCTATGCCTTCTTGCCAAAATATTGTGAAATGATAAGGACTACTAATCCTGGATCCACAACAAACTGTGCATGGTGCGTAGGCACAACACACCAGAGAGACCTTTACTCTTCTCCAGTATATTCATAAGCTTTAAAGGAGCCCTTGATGGCCTTGCTTCTGGTTGTAGAAGTCTTGTTGGTGTGGATGGAGCCCATTTGAAGGGAAACTATGGGGGGTACTTCTTTCTGCACTTGCCATTGATGCAAACAATGAACTCTTCCCCATTACCTGGGAAATAGTGAGTGGATAAGATGAAGAAAGTTGGAAAATTTTCATTTTGCACCTAAAGAAAGTATTGGAACCCTGCAATAGAGGTGATGAATGGTGCATCATTTCTGACAGACAAAAGGTATTGTATCAAATTATTACACTAACTACTTTATTTTAGTTTCTTTAGTACTACACTAATTTCAGTTACATTATGTCCTATATGCAGGGTATTGTTGTTGCCCTAACTGAATTATGGCCTAAAGCAAGTAGGAGATATTAATGCAAGCACATTGCAAAGAATTGGAAGGGAGCATTTTCTAGGCCTTTGATGTATTCACTATTTTGGAAAGCTTGCAGTGTAACTAGCCCAATCACCTTTAGGAAAGCAATGGAACAAATAAAAGCAACCAATCCATTAGCCTTGGTGTGGTTGTCCAAGATTGGGGATCAAGAAAGGTGGTGTAGACACAAGTTTGATCCAAAAATATGTAGAGAGGAGAACAAAACTAACTTCGTGGAGAGCTTCAATGCCACTTTAGGAGTAGATAGAACAAGGCCTGTGTTGACTTTGTTGGAAGGTATACTAACAACCATAATTTCATGGCTTTTGTATACTAACCCACTTTACATATGTGTTTGAAATTGCAGGTATAAGAAGGGTTTGTATGGTTAGAATGTCCAAAAGAAGAGAGGCTTGTGCCACATGGAATAATGATGAGCCCTGCCCCAACATTGTCAAAAGAATTCAGAAGCTTATAAAAGACCCAAGATTGTGCAAGGCATATGAGAGTGGACCAGGGGAGTATGAAATTAGGGATGGGAGATCAGTCTTGCCTGTTAGTTTGAACCAGACAAGTTGTGTGTGGCTTGTGGAAGATTTCAGGATTGCCCTGCAAGCATGCCATGAGAGCTCTCCTATATGCCAAAGAAGACCCCTACAAGTACACTAGCACTTGGTACTACGTAGGAGTGTATAAGAAGACTTATGGTCCAACCATCAACAGTGTTCCAGAGCCTGAAAATTGGTCGGAAATTGACCAACCAAGTGTCCTGCCACTAACATTGAGGAGGGGAGTAGGGAGACCACCAAGAAACAGGAGAAGGGAAGAAGGTGAACAAGAGAAGGGCAAGAGGTCAACAACAATCAAGTGTACAATTTGCCATGAGTTTGGTCACAATAAGCTCACATGCAAAGGTGGACTTACTGCAAAGGAACAAGGTCACAAAATCTGCATCACAACCTCCACATGAAGTTCAATATTCACAACCATCAGCTACACAACCACTTAAAAGATCATCTAGACTAAACAACCACTAATGGAGATTTGAAGATTTTTTTGCTACAGTAGAAGTTGTTATTTATCAGTTGTTTAGATGTTTTTTGTAGCTAAACAGTCACTTTTTGGTACAATGAGCTTGATTGAAACTGACAGATGGCTTTACCATCTATTGTGCAGAATTGTGATAATGCATTTTATGGTCAATTGCACTTTTTGGTACAATTTGATAATGCCTCTTGCTGAAAACATATCTACTAATCCACATTTTGTTACAATTGCTGAAATTTTCTCTTTTGGGTACAATTTGATAATGCACTTTTTGTTATGCAAATTATGTGACCTTCTTGTGCTTTTGTAATTTTAAGTTATAGTGCCATAATGTTCACAAAATACACAACAATTTTACCCAGAAAAAGCCAACTTTCATTCACAATAAGAACAACATATGAAGGACTTAGCCATAACAATTCCCAATTTCATAAATCACTTAACTAAAATAATAACAAGAACAACAATAACAACCATGAAGAGATTCAGTTTCATACATATCGAAATCGCATCCCTATTTCATAAATTGCTTAACTAAAACAATAACAAGA
Source organism: Beta vulgaris subsp. vulgaris (assembly GCF_026745355.1). Taxonomy (NCBI): domain Eukaryota; kingdom Viridiplantae; phylum Streptophyta; class Magnoliopsida; order Caryophyllales; family Amaranthaceae; genus Beta; species Beta vulgaris. The sequence goes on along the minus strand of NC_079202.1, from coordinate 28,995,616 downwards.
ACAACAATAACAACCATGAAGAGATTCACAAGCTTGTTCACGAACTTGGCCAAATCTTGAACTTCTTGCTTCAACGCCCCAATTTCTTTACTTGTTGTTGTCTGGAACACGCATACATCTTCCTCATATACCCAATCGAAGAAATCGCATCCTCCATTTCTGCACTTATAGTATGGCTTGCGTGGATTTCGTGTAGTTTCAGAGAACCTAACCTCAACCAATTTAGGAGGTTTACATTCGCAATTCCTCATCTTCACCCAATTGAAGCTGCCATCAATTGCCATTTTCCTCCTTGGATTAGCAAACATGGAAACCCTAGGTCTGGGAGAAATGAAGAAAAACAAGTGAGAAAGGGAGAAAGGAAAAATGCGGGCCGGGGACTTTGAATAAGAGATGTGGGGTTTTAAAGAGTTTGGGGTAATTAACTAAGAGGGTAGGTTAGTAAATTAGGTTTTAGTAATAGGTTAGTCAATTTTAAGTGGATTAAGGTCACTAAATGTAATTAGTCATAGTACAGTGTTACTTTGTATAATATGAATTTTGCCTTGCCACCACGTAAAAAAGTTTAAACTTGAAGGCTACCATGTAGAATTTCCCTTAATTAACTCTATAGCTAAATTGGGCTAGATTATGGATTTTAAAAATTGGGCTTTCATCAAAACTATTTTTAAAATGTTTTTGAAGATGAGCTTTATTTTAAAAGAAAGTGGGCTTAGTAAAAACTATTTATGAAAAATATAGGTTTCTGGGAATGGGTTAGTAAAAAGAGTTAGAAAATAGTTTTGAGCTTAAAACATTTTATTATTATTTTCTCGATCCGAACCAATTAGAGCAGGGTATGAGTCATCATAAGGTACTAAATGGGAAGACACGATTATATAACTACGATGGTTACTATTACTACACCACTAAATTGCATCGGTTATATATTCTTACACATTAACCTAAATTTCAAAAATAATATATTATTATATTCTTTGTAAGTAATTACATATTTATATATATGTACTCTCTTGAAGTCGGGGGTTATATCGATGAATAATTCGTATTATAATTTATTATGTAGAAAATTTTAAAGGAACTTGAAAATCATTTCCTGAGCACTATGAATACCTATAACTCTTTTTTTTCAACTTCTTTCAAGTTTTTGCTTTAAGATTTCAAATGCACATCGGTAATGATCCGGGGTGTATCGCTCGGGACAAGAATGAACTAGTTGTCCCATCTATGGCTGCTTATCGGTCGAGCCGAGCCCGAACTATGGTCAGCTCGGCTTATGTTTCATTTAACTTTATTCGAGCTTGAAGCTTAAGGACTCGAATTTTGTTCAAGCCGAGATTTGACCAAATTTAAACGAATCGAGCTCGAACTTTTCACAAACAAGCTTGACTCTTTATTACCCCTAGTTTTTACATGTTCTCTTTTTGTTTTTCGTTGTTTAATATTGACATTTATAGGTTTTCTTTTAGGCAATGAAACTATTCACTTATTATTGTGTGATATCTAGGTTAATATATTTATGTATATATAAATATATTATTTTATAAATGAATAATCGAGCCTAGCTTTGCCTAGTCAGCTCTGCTCGTTAAAGTTAGAGGCAGGTCCGAATCTGAATCAAGCCAACATGAGTCGAGCATTGATCGAGTTTACACCGAGCTGATCCGAACTATTTGCGAATAGGCCATACTCATTAACACCCCTACTCCCATCTGTTACACCAAAAATTTCCATAACTTGAAGAAAGAAGGAAGGGGACATTGGGGAATGGGTAAGTAGTATAGACTAGGTGACTTTTTTTTATAATTAATAAATTTTAATTATAAATAAAAAATAATTGGTCCAAATTGTACAAGTTATAATAGCTACAACTAGTTTTTTTTCCCGGGAGATGTCTCGGGTCAGTTACAATAAACAAATATGTTATTATTTTTTATTTCATAATTTATTTTGCTACTTTTCGCATTATATGTCTACTAAGAAATTGAAAAATTCACGTCACGATGTGATAAGTATTTTTTTTTTTGAAAGCTATGAGTTTGAAAACAATACTTTAAAAGGAGTTGTGGTAAAATATAACATCGATATTCTCTTGTAAGTCACGTAATTAGAGTGTTAAAGATGTTGTAACGCCCCAAAATTTCTCTGAAATTTTCACGCGTTAATTGTTATTATTTGAGTGTAAAATTATATTTTTACTAAAATATTTCCGATAAGTATAAACACATATATATTTTTAAACCTACATTTCTGTTTGATGATGTTTCAATGCTTCTATAGTGTGTTTTTATGTGCGGCATTACTTAGTAGGTGTACAATGCTCGTATCTGTGTTAATTATATTAAAAGGGCAATGTAGTGCTCGTGTTTGTGCAAAGTGTAAAATGTGATAGTGTGGTAAGTACGTATTTGTATTACGTTAATAATTATAATTTTTAATTATAAAAATATTTACTTATACATATTATTTTGAACGTTTTACTTGGGCCTGAAATATACATTGTACTAGTTTTTTCGTACATTGTATTATGTGTATTAGAGGGTCCAAATTTCTGATTTATTCATGGTATATGAAGGGTTTTTGGACAGCCATATTAAGTTCTTGTAACGTTAAGTTAACCAAGAGTCATCTCTTCACTTACCTCTCTTAATACACCTTTTAATCACCATCTTTTCACCTTCATTTTCTGAAAATAAAATCAGAAAAAAAAAACTCCTCCTTCCTCCTTCATTTCACATGCCTATTTCAAGAAAAAAAGGGAGAGGAAAAGTTTTGGTTCTTCATTCACATTTCTCACACAAAAAGCAGTCATCGTTACTTGATCTCAAGCCAATTTTACACCGGTTTTCAAGCACGTGTTGAGTTCGTTGCAATTGTGTTCGTAGGAGACGAAGGTGGTGGTATTTCACAAGGAAATTAAAGCACTTTCGAAGCGTTTTACTACTTTTCTCTTCAAGAAAAAGGTAACTAGCGTTATTCTAGTTCGGTAGAGAATCGATTGAGAACTTAGGATGTTAGAATTGTGTTAGAGAACGTAGTATCATGCTAGGTGGAACTTAGAGGATTGTATGATTGAAGTTACATGTAGTTTCATGGTTGTTAGTGTTGATTTCATATCTTGGATTGTTACTATAATCATCTTGCTAAGTCATGTTGATTAGTTGTCTCCTTGTTGTTGTTGTTGTGGTTGGATTGATTCTTTGGTTCACTTTAGTTATCTTTGGATTTTGAGTAGTTGTTGTTGTTGATAAGGTTTAGCCTCATGTAAGGGTGATTGGTATTGTGTTTGACATGAAATTGAGTTGGTTTGGATGCGTGAGGCTAGGCGCAAGAGTCGTTGCATTTTCGGTTGGCGTACGAGCGAAGCTCGCAAGCCACGAGCAGTCGCAGCTCGCAGCTCGCGACTCGCGAGCAGTCTCGCGACTGGCGACGGCAGAGTATCGCGACTCGCGACACCCGTCGCACCTCGCGACGAGGGGTCTGTTCCCTGGGTTGTGTGACTTTGATTAAATTTTCTATTTTGCTTTCAGCATGGATATTTGTTGATAGATGGTCTTAGGCATGTATTTTAAGCATATTTGAGTAAGATTTGGTTGGTTTAAGTCATTATATTAAGGGTATGTGCCCAATTTTGTTGGGTAGTCTATGGTTATTTAGTTTGGAGAGTGTTGAGGGCTTATGCATGGTTGTGTATCCTCACGATTGACCCTTGTTTGGTTAGATGGTTGCGATTTGCTTGTATACCTTGTTGTGTATACCTTTGAAAGATGGATTAGATGGATATGAGTATACTTGGTCATGTGTACTTTGTGCTGGTTGAGTTTGATTGATCCTATGAACGATTTGGTTTTAGGAATTTGTGTTAGATGATCCTAAGAACGGTATGGTTCTAGGAATTTGGGTTTGATGATCCTAAGGGCAGCATGGTCCTAGGAACTTGAGTTTGATTATCCTAAGGGCGGTATGGTCCTAGGAATTGGTTACTTAACCTTGGGCGGTATGGTCCATTGGTTCTCTTACGGGTGGTATGATCCGTAGAATTTAGCTATTTGGAAAGGGCAGTATGGTCCTCGAATATGCAACGTAGGCCTTGGGCGGCATGGTCCAATGAGTCTACTCACAGGCGGCATGGTCTGTTGTGTTTGAGCTCGTTGACCACATTTGTTGCATGGTTGACCAGGATTTGGTGTGATAATGGATTTCCATATTGGTTGCTTATGAGCATTTGTACCTCTTTGTGAGTAAGATATCTTGATAATGTGTTCTTTGATGTTGCTTCTAATTTCTTTTAAGTTCATTATCTGTTTCTATTTGAGCTTGGAGAACTACTAGTTACTCCCCCACTGATTGTGGAAGTTGTTGATTTATTATGCAGATGATGATGCTGTTTAGGATCGTCACGGTTTGGACTGGGGTTGTGCGTTTTAACCTTGTGAGCAAGGAAATGGTGCTAGTCATAGTAGACGAGCACTCTGAAGCAGGAATTAGGTCTAGTTACTTAGTAGGTCTTAAGTAGCTATCCTCTTGTTTTGTCGCATGTTTTGAACTACGGATTTCTAGTTGTCTTTTGGTTTGGATTTTTATATTTTGACGTTCTTTTGGAAATCATATGTTGTTTTGAGACTTTGTAGGAATGAGGGTATGGGACCTCACTTTTCCTTTTTACATATACGATTTCGGAGGTTGATTATTGTCTTCAAAGGATTTTTCCCTATTTATAGTTTTATATTCTACTCCTTAGAGTAGCATCTCCGTCTTAGTGGTATTTCCGCTGCCGCTATTTGTACTATTTCTTTTACTTTAGGGCCTGTTCTCCCTAGTTTATTTTCAGTTCAGTTCAGTGTAGTTCAGTTCAGTTCAGCTCCCATCAGTTCAGTTCAGTTCAGTTCTGTTTAGTTCAGCTCCATTCTTTTATAACCATTTTGTTAAATATTATTATTATGTTGGTATAATTTATTTTACTAATTACTCTTATTATTTTTATTATTTTTATTATTATTATTATTTAAATATGGAGTACATCATTACTATTAATTATTACTATTATTATTGTTGTTTCTATATATTATTTTGTTTATTATAGCTTTACTCATTGTTATTACTATCATTATTAGGAGGAACATGGTTTAGGTCAAAGCACAAATAAACCCACTTTTTTTAGCCCATAAACCAATCAAATCGCGTCAAGACGGTTTATGATGTAATTTTCGCGGTTTAACCCAATCATTATTTTTATTACTAAATATTTTTATATTATTAAATATAATTATTAAAATAGTACTATTAATTTACTTCTTAGATATTATTGTTATTATATATCATCATCAAGTATTAATATATTAATACAAATAATATAAAACACTAATTATTAATTATCATTAATTATTATTATTATTAATTTATGATTATTAATATTATTTTATTTATAACTATCATTTAAAAATATCCAAAATACTTTTATTATTATTATTCATTATTATTACTTATCATTATAATTATTATTTAATATTCATATTATTATTGTTTAAAATATTATTTATATATTTATTACATTCAATTTAATTCAATTTAATTTAATTCAGTTCAGTTCAGTTCAGTTAAGCTCCAATAAGTTCAGTTCAGTTCAGTTCAGCTCCAATAAGTCCAGTTCAGCTGTTTTATGCCGAAGAGAACAGGCCCTTAGTATCCACTCTTCTTTGTATTGGACGGGATGTTACAGATGTACTCCCTTCGTTTTTTTTAATTGTTAACATATTCCTTAAATGATTGTTTCTTTTTAATTGCTACATTTTTCTTATTTGGAGTACTTGTCCCCTCAAAAAGTAAGACTTTTATATTTGTTTTTCTCTTTTTCCATCCAAATATACTACTTTTTAATTTTTCTCATTATTTTACATTAAATGGATCAAAAAGTACACTTCGAAAGCTTGAAAGTGACATTACATAAATTATTGTGCATACAACAATGTAGCAAGTTTTTTAAAAAAGGAAGGGGTATATACTTGTTAAGTCTTTTTAGTTATCTACAATTATTACAAGACTTTTCATATTTTATTTGAAACATTAAACAACAAAGCATAGTGTATTGATGGTTAAGCTCTTACTTTACATTTCAAAGGTCACGTGTTCGATAATTTGCACTAGAGGTGATCATGGGCCGGGCCGAGCCGGGCCGGGACGCGGTAAAAAAAAATTGCCCATTGGTCGGGCCAGGTAGGCCTGGCAAAAGTCGACCCAACCCGACAACCCGACCCGAACCCGACCCAAAATTAGCGGGTTTGGGTTGAGATTTTCAACCCGATTAGTTAAATGGGTCGACCTGAACCCGACCTGAAAGTTAAATGGGTCAGGTTCAGGTCAAATTTTCTGACCTGAAAATGACCCGCTTGACCTGATTTGTAAATGGGTCAAAATCAGGTCGGGTCAACCCGTATAACTTAACCCGAATAATTAAATTAAAAATAAATTTGTCCAGCCCAAAGATTTTGGGCCCATAAATTAATATCAGCCCAAAAAAAAAAAGAAAGGAACGTTATTAAGTCTCTAACCCTAAAAATCTCGGCTCCTGTCCTCCTCAGTCCTCATCCAGTCACTCTCTCTCTCTCACAGAGTCTCTCACTAAATTTCCTAACCCTAAATTTCTCTCTCACTCTCTCACTCCCTCACTCTCTCTCTCTTTCTTCTTTGCTGCCGGCGCCGGCGCTCGTCACTGTCGCTGCTTCGTCTTCTGAGTTCCGCCGCAACAACTCGCTGGTCTTCGTTGGTCTTCTTCGTCTTCTTCGTTGGTCTTTTTATTTCTTCAACATTCAGGTATTTTTTTTTGTCAATTTTTTTTTCTTATTTTCTTTCTTTTTTTCTGCTATTTTTCTGCTATTTTTTATGCTATTTTTTTCGTTTTTTTCTGCTATTTCATTTTGTTTTTTTATGCTATTTTTATTTCATTTTTTTCTGCCATTTTATTTTATTACGTTTTTTTTTTCTGCTATTTCATTTCGTTTTTTATGCTATTTTATTTCGTTTTTTTCTTCTTCTATTTCATTTCGTTTTTTCTGCTATTTCATTTCGTTTTTTTGTATGCTATTTTTATTTCATTTTTTTTCTGTTATTTCATTTCGTTTTTTATGCTATTTTATTTCGTTTTTTTTCTTCTATTTCATTTCGTTTTTATGCTATTTTATTTCATTTTTTTAATGCTATTTCATTTCATTTTTCTTTCTGCTTTTCTTTTGTTTTTATGCTATTTTTTTCTTATTTTTTCCTGCTATTTCATTTCGTTTCTTTATGCTATTTTATTTCATTTTTTCTGCCATTTTATTTCGTTTTTTCTGCTATGTTAAATGTTTTGTTTTTTTTATTCTTCTGTTTTTTTATTTGTTAAATGTTCTATTTTTTTTATTCTTCTGTTTTCCTATTTATTTGTTAAATGTTATGTTTTTTTATTGTTCTGTTTTCCTATTCTTCTGTTATGTTAAATGTTCTGTTTTCTATTTTTCTACTCTTTATTTATTTGTTTACTTTGGTTTCCAGCTTAATATGGCTGATGAAGACTTCAAGGAGCAAATTGAGCTCTCATCAGAGGCAGAGGAGGAGATTGACTCCACTCCTACAAATGCTAATAAGAAGAAATTTGATACTAAGAAGCCTAGAGTGCTACTGACTGGTAAGAAACGCCAACGTAGGCTTACCTCATATATTTGGATGCATTTTCAATTTCTTAAGGAACCTGATGAGAATGGTAATTTAGTATGCAAATGTAAGAAATGTGGGCAGTCTTACAATGCTGATAGTAAGATGGGGACTGGGAATTTGATTCGTCATGTAAAAAATTGTAAAATGAGGTCTTTTAGAGATGTTGGGCAAATGATTCTTGAAAAATCATCTTCTGGTTTAGAGCATAGGATTGCTAAGTTTGATCCTGATTTCTTTCGTGAATTATTGAGTCTTACTATTGTGCAGCATGATCTTCCATTTCAATTTGTAGAGTATGCTGGGATTAGGAGATGTTTGAGTTATATGCACCCTGATTATAAATTTGTTTCTCGAAATACAATTAAGGGTGATATTATGAAGATGTATAAACGGGAGAAAGAGAAACTTAAATATGAGTTAGGTTTAGTTTCTGGTAGAATTGCTTGACTTCAGATTGTTGGACTTCTATTACAACATGTGTGTATATATCTTTGACTGCACATTACGTTGAGAAGAATTGGTGTTTGCAAAAAAGAATATTGAATTTCTGTTTCATGTCTCCTCCTCATACGGGGGTTCATTTATGTGATCATGTTTATGGTTGTTCAAGATGGTTTGTTGAAGGAATGGGGTATCCAAAGGAAAATCTTTTCTATTACTTTGGATAATGCATCCTCTAATGATGTTTTTGCTGAAAATCTCAAGGGGGAACTTGACTTAATTTGTGGGGGGGGGGAGTTTTTTCATGTGAGATGTTGTGCTCACATCTTAAATTTGATTGTTCAAGATGGTTTAAAAGAGATTGATGCTGCTGTGATTAAGGTTAGGGAGAGTGCTAAATATTGTAAAGGTTCCCAATCTAGGAAAGACAGATTCAAAACTTGTGTTGCTCATGTTGAACTACAATCGGTTAAAGGTTTGAAACAAGATGTTCCTACGAGATGGAATTCTACCTACTTGAGGCTTGAGAGTGCCTTGTATTACAAAAAAGCATTGATTCATTTTAAAAAAATTGATGCAAATTATGTTCATTGTCCTTCCACATAAGAGTGGGCTAGAATAGAAATTTTTTTCAAGTTTTTGAAGGTTTTTTATGAAGTAACCCTTGCTTTTTCTGGAACTAAATATCCTACTGCCAATCTATATTTTAACAATGTGTTGAGGGTTAGATTGTTGCTGAAAAATGAAATGGGAAGTTCTGATTTGTGTATGCAAAAGATGGCTAGTAAGATGAATGAAAAATTTGGGAAATATTGGTCTGAATTTAGCACTTTTATGGCTGTTGCTGTGGTGTTAGACCCACGTTTTAAGTTGCAATGTGTTCATTGGAGTTTTAAGAGGGTTTATGGGGATAGTTTTGAGTATGAGTTCGAGTTTTCCAAGGTTAAAGATAAGTTGAAAGAATTGTATGAAGTTTATGCCGCCTCTTATGCCGCCTCTCATGCATCATCAAGCAAAAATATGGCTGCTCATGGAGAAAGTGGGGTTGTTGGAGTTTCTTCAAGTGATGATTTGATGACGGTAAATCTGATTTTTTTCTAATATTTATATAATTTAATATTCTGTTTTTTTGTCTAGTTTACTCAAATATGCTGCTGTTTTTTTGTCTAGTTTACTCAAATATGTTGCTGTTTTTTTGTATCTCTTGGTTTTTTTTTAGGATTTTGATTGTTTTTCTGCCGAACAATCAACCGTGACTGCCAAAAGTGACATGGAGCTGTATTTTGAGGAGCACATTATCCCTCGCACTACCAACATCGATTTATTATCGTATTGGGAAGGGAATAAGGTCCGTTATCCGGTATTAGCTCAACTTGCAAAGGATGTACTTGCTGTCCCCATTTCTACTATGGCCTCCGAATCAGCTTTTAGTACCGGAGGTCGGGTACTAGATTGCTTTAGGAGCTCCTTGAAGCCTTCCACTGTTGAGGGTATCATATGCCTAAGGGATTGGTCATTTGGTGAAGGTAATAAAACTTTTTATTACTTCAATTTTAGCTAGTTTTCTTCTTATTGGCTTTGTTTTTTAATTTGAATTTTTTTAACTATGTAGCAAAAATGGATCCGCAACTTGATGCGTTATGCGGAGCCGTCATGAAGCTCAAGGTCGAAGATGAAGTGGATGAGGTGCCTATACAATCGCCTTCCCTAAGTGTTAACCTTGAGAGTCCTCGTGAATCGACCTCAACTATGTTTGTTTGAGTTGTGGTCTTGTGAACTTGTGAACTTGTGGTTGTCTAACTCTAAAACATTAAGGATTTGGTTTGTAATATTTTTAAGTATGAACTTGGTACTTAGTAGTTAGTATTATATATGTTATTGCCAAGTATGAATTTGGTTGGCTAAGTTTATTGAAATTTCATTGAATTATGCAATTGTTTTGAATGTAAAAAAAAAAAATCAGGTTATATGGGTTGGGTCAACCTGAAAAAATCGGGTCAAACAGGTTCAGGTTGACCCACTTACAACCCGTTTTTAAAAAATTCAGGTCAAACAGATCAGGTCAGGTTGACCCGATAATTTTCAGATCAGGTTAGGTTTGGTAATATTGACCCGAAAATATAAAACAGATCAGGTTCAGGTTAGAGGTTCTTAACCCGATTTTACTTGACCCGAACACGAATCCGACCTGATTGACAGGCCTAGGGCCAGGCCGAAATTCGGGGCGAATTATTGTGCCCAAAACCCTCTATCTCGGGTAAAAATTAGCGAGCTTTTTGGGCCAGACCAAAAATAGGGACCGGGCCCGATCGTGGGCTGAAAATTTCTGCCCAAAATCCGGCCGGGCCAAAATGATCACTCTATTGTGCACTTACACATGAGCATAAAACTTTTGCATTAAAAATTTAAGAGAGTACCACGTGGCACCTATGCTTTTTTTCACACGCTTTTAATATAATTGTATAGATTTTACAAAAATTGTTAAAAGAGACGGTATAATTTTAATATAAAAGTAGACCTAGTCACTAAATGAATTAAACTAGTTACCAAAAGAAATTAACCTACTCAATATTAGGCTAATCTATACAAATATATTAAAAGGCGTGCATAAATAAGAAACTGTGCCACGTGGCGCTCTCCCTAGGGAGTTTTAGTTCATGTACAATAAAAATAGAAATTGATAATATAGGGTTTGATTCCGAGACCTCAAGTGCATATACTAAAGTCTTAACCACTAGGCTAAATCATATTTAGTGTTATTGTCATAAAGTATTATATTAATACATGAAAATTTTTTCTTACCCAAACCTAATAACTAATTATCTTTTTAATATTGGGTTTACTATTACCTAATTTTAATCTTAAAATAATCGATCTCTTGTCAGACACACTCTAAATTTTATTATAACTATAGTAAAAATTATCCAATTAAACGTTCCGTCAAAAATTAAAAAAAAAATACACAGACGAGAAGAAGTCTTAAACCCTAAACCCTCAACTGCAATTCACAACTCTCTCTAGATTCACCCATTCCTAGTTCGCATTCAAAAACTCGACGAATTATCACGGACAATTTCAGATTTTCAACATAAAATTACGTTCTCCGAATTTGAGAAGCAAATACGATTTTTTTGAGGCGTTTAAATAGTTGTAATTAGCAAATTTCTCTAGAAAAGAAGAAGTTTGTAACCCTAAATTGCGCGGAATTGCAAGGAGATTGCATCTTTCTCTAGATTACAGGTTCATATTCATCCACTACAATTTTGTTTTTATCTGCTCAATTCAAGTTTCTTTTCGAGGAAAGAAATTCAGGATTCGAAAGGTTTATTCAGGTTTCAAGACGTAAATTTTGCAGCTTGTTTACCATTAAAAGTTCAGTTTCTAATTTAGGACTAGTGTTAATTGCAGTTGCTGATGCCCTTATTGCTGTTCTTTTTTCTACTGGAATTGCTTTAAGTTTTTCTAAATTCTACTCCTTTTAATTTCTTCTTACCCTCGTTTCTTTCCATGATCAATGACTGTATGTTTAGATCAGTGGTAGTTTTCATGTGGTTTTACATTTTAGGGAGGAAGAAAACTTCGTTCAGCTTGCCTTATCTATTTACTTTAGTGCATTTAGCTGAAGTTGGTGTCAATGGATTGGGTGCTTGGAGTTATTTCAATAGAAGACAGATTAACTAGCAAAGAAGTAAACAAGAAGTAGGAGTAGGGGGAATTTCAAAGGTTTGATTATGTGAGCCAACTAGTGTAGCATGTGACTCAATTTACTTGCTATAATCCATAGTTGTGACCTTTTAAGGTGGGACACTCATAGTTGGGACTGCCTCTGTCAATTTTTTTTAATTAAGTGCTTGTTTGTTGCGTCATCAGAAAGTAGTTTTTCTTTGCATGAAATTATTTCCTAGGAAGTCTAAGCCTCATGTTTTTGCCAACCAAACAACACACCTGGTTGGCTTCTTCTACTTCCTAAAAAATTTGACTTTGCATGATTTCCTTAACTACCCAAAAACCTACATTTGAAAAGTTACAAAATCATCTTCAGTTTCATTTTTTGTCCATTTTGAAATCTCAAAAATATCACTCTCTTTTCTTCTCTTTGCAATATATATATATATATATATATATATATATATATATATTAATATATATATATATATATATATAAAATCTAATTAGAATCTTGAACAAACAATACATTTTCATCTTAATTGCTCTAATTATCTCAATTAGTAAATTATACCTATAGCACAAATATACAAAAAATTCACAATTCACAATTCACAACGTTTTTGCCTATAACTTCACAAATTTGGGTTCTTTCATTTTTCCCATCTTCAAAAACAAAAGCAGTAACTAATTTATTTTGCTCAACAAGTAACCATACATTTTAGAAGTAATTGCCTTTTAGAAATTACATTGATCTAATTGAGGATATGTGGTCAGTCCACTTTTCTGTTAATGTGTAAGATAGATTTTTCTTACTTATGTCTAGCTATTCATCAGAGTAGTTTTAGATGGTCTAGAAATATGATTGTATCTAGCATTAGTAATACTATATGCCGATATTTTTGTAATTCTAATTCTTCATCTACTAAGACATTTTTCTTTCCGCCATCCATCACATTAGTCTTTCTCTGTTATATTTTTTCTTCTCTTTCCTTACTTCCAAGCTTTAATGAAGCAATGGAGTCTTCCTTCATGAATTGACATATTTAACACCTCATTTCTTTCTTTCCCTCTCAATTCTCGGCCCAATTTGTGAAAAGTTGGTGGTAAAGTTATTTGAATTTTATTTTGGGGGGGGGTTGTAGGTGTTTCCTTGTATCTCACGTATGAATCCCCCTTCTCTATCTTGGGAGAAAATTGTAATCTTTTATTGAAATTAGTTCATGGGTTTATTGAAGTACTGCACTGCCTCTTCTTCCTCTCCCTCTGCTTCTTAGCTCCTTAGCTCCTTCGGTTCTTACTCCTTAGCTACCCCTTGTTACTAGTGGCCATATTCACCGAATTGTCAGCTTAGTGAGGTAAATTTTTCACACATTTGTTGACTGCTGCCTTTGGTAGAATGTACCAGTCGACAATAATAAATACGAGAGTGATTATCACTTTCCTATCATTGAGTGGGATAAATATTATAACTTTTTGAATTTCATTTGTTTCTAATCTAGTAACATTTCCTTAGTAAAAAAAGAACCAATAGAGCTGATATTAAATAAACTGATTTTACCTCATATTAAGTACGGATAGAGTTTATACACCAGTACAGAACTAGCCTTTTCATCTATAGAATTGCAACTCAAAGTATAATCTATTTTCATATTTTAACCAAGATCATTAATTACCATATTGAAATCATAATTGTCATGGATCAAAAAACACATATATCTTCAATTAAACTAGTCCATTTTGTTTGAAGATTTCAAAGAACAATATGCGAATAATGTTGTACGTAATTTAAAACATCTTATAGATACTAAACAAGTATCTAAAAGTAGTATTTATTTTGAAATACATAACAAAAAGTTGTTTAGTTTCCCTTTTTTAACATTAGTAAAAGGTAACTGTAATATCACATATTTTATAAAAATATAATTTAGAAATAAGTATGAGTGCCACTATCCACTCAAAATAGGAATTGGGTTTGCCTTGAGTATTGAGCTTTTTCATCTTTTCTAGTGAAGGCTCAATTTTTACCCCAAGCATTTGCTTGGGATTTAATGGGGTTGGGGTTGAGGGAGTTGGGTGTGTATGGTTGTAATGGGCCTTTTGGATGGGGCCTTGTGCGAGGGCAGCACAGAAGAAGAGTTTTCTTCTTACTTATTTCAAAAAACAACTTTCACTCAAAGTATCTAGCAAATTCTTTTTTTTCACTTGGGTAACAAGTTTTTGTTTTCTACTTGGTGGATTAGCGAGTTAAAAAAATTACTTCAGTTACCAAACATAACAATAGGTACCACTAGTGTGGTGGCTTAGCAAATATTTTGTAATCAACATCTATGTTTGTTTGTCTGACAAAATTGTTTTACAAATAATTCATATAACAAAGATAATTGTCTAAGAGTTAGAGTAGATGTCATCTAACTTGGTTGGTTAAAGCTTTGGGAGGTGGTGTCCAAGACCTGTAATTGAAGAAATTCTGTCTATGCCTACGTATTACATAGGGAGAAAAGGAAAAAAAAACTTTGTATTAGGTTTTTTTTTCCAGAGTTGTGATTTTGTTAATGTAGGTTTTCTGTATTTTACGGTCAAACTTCAGAGTTTGAGACTTTCTTGCAATGTGTAATGAGGGTCTTGTTCGTGTTCTGCGATTTGTAATATTGAAATTGTGGGTCGTAAATTGCAGTTGAAATGCCTGCATTTTCTGCGGCTAGTGCATGCAGAGCACCCACAACCTCGATTATCAATCATTTCAGCTTTTGTCAGCCTTCTTTTTCCCTAAAATCAAGCGTTCAATTGGTAATTCATTGAACCTTTTCTGATTAACTATATGATGCTGCAATATTTATCATTTTCTGATTTTCAATATCTTTTTAGGTCGGAGCAGATTCAGCTGCTGACATTGGACTATTGTCACTGAAATTAATGTCTAAGCAAATGAAAGCTATGGCTTTGTCTGCAACCATCTCCGCGTCGCAGTTGGAAAGTTCACGCTCAGGTGCTTCTATCTTCTTCTTGTATGCCGTAACCAGTGCTACCTAATTTGCCCCTACCCCCCGCGAATCATGTTTTAATTCGCTCGTTCCGAAATACGATTCGTTTGCGCACCAAATCGGTGGGGAACGCGGCCTAAATCTACGAAATTGGCGTTCCGGATCAAGAGGAAGGAAGCACAGCAATTGTTAGGGTTTCTGGAACCCTAGATCTGAAAATTAGGCCCCAGATTAAGAAAAGGAGAATAAAACATTGGGTCTTTTGGTTGCCGATGTGATGCGAGCCGACGAACATATTGATGGAGCGCATATGTTGCAGAGATAGGGAGAGAGAAGCCTCACATTCTTTTTTGGTTGCAGAGAGAACGAGAATTGCGATAGTGAGTAACACAAAACCAGCGGGGAAGGGTAATCTTTGAAGAGAGATAACATTTTTAATTAGCACTACATTTACAGCTGGCACCATCTAGGCACCATCTATTGACAACTTTTTTTCTCCTTTTTTTGTTATTTTTTTGGCAGCTTTCTTTTTCTAGTTCCATATGTAGCATGGAATTAAAACTCTCCCGTTCCGTTACAGAACGGCCGTTCTGTAACGGATTTCGGATTTGTCGTTCCGCGAAATCCCGTTACGGAACGCCATAATAAAATTCACGTACTTCTCGCCGCGTTGTCCGTTCCGTAACGCGAACTCGCCGCGTTAGAACGATTTTATCCCCGTTACATCCGTTCTTTTCAAACATTGGCCAAATTTTTTTTATGATTTAATTATATAGTTGAGGAAACATGATATTCTATTAGATTTGATTATATTATGTTCTAATAATGCTTCATAAACTAAAAAAATCCAAATAAGATTAAAACATATTAATGTGAATTTTTTAAAAAAATTCACGCCGCGTCGGCCGTGAAACGTTCTATTTCGCCGTTCCAAGCCGTTCCCGCGACAACGCGACCGTTCCCGCGAACGCGACCGTGACCGCGTTTTTTTCCCTGATATGTAGTGCTAGTTTTAAAAAATAGATTTAATAAAAAAATTTAAAATTCAAATAACTGAAGGTAATTAATGTATTAAGTTATTTGAAATTATTTTATAATGAATAAATATTATTATTAAATATATTAGCACAAATTACGCTCCCAAAATCCGTACCCAAAACAAACTCTCTCAGGCTCAGAAATCTCCCGACTAGATAGTGGCGTTCCCATGCCTGTTCCACGATTCGAGGCGTTTTGCGAATTAGGTAACACTCGCCATAACTGTTAGTGTACTTGAAATTGCTAACTCTTATAACTTATAGCACACTACTGCACTCTATATTTTCTTACCCTCATTTTAAAAACCCCTTTATTTCCCCCCAAGTTTATTCCTAAAATCCGTTTTTATAAGTTATAATAGTTATGAATACATTACTCCTTGGGTTTTACATTATACTGAAGGGATACTTATGATTATTGCATAGTTGATTTTGGTATTGTTTCTTGTTTTGGTATTATGAAATTTTTGCATGATTGTGTACATGATTACTTGATTTTAGGCTCACAGACCAAGCGGGCGTTGATTTCATTATCTGATAAGACTGATTTAGCTATGCTTGGAAGCGGGTTACGGAGCTTAGGGTTAGTTGTACCTTGCCCTTTACTTCTTTTTTGCCCTCTTCGTTTGAATTGTTGTTGGTTTTGTATCATGTGCAAAATTTAAGTGAACTTTTTTTTTGTGGTGATCACTACTTTATTGTGTAAGTAAATATCATTTGAGCCTCTTTGTAGGGTATTGATGAACGAAGTCAAAACTTTACACCTTTTTTTAATATTTGAGTTGCCGTGTTTTGCCAATCTTAAAAGAGAACTTACTTTCAGGCTTCCCAACCACAAGCGTCTTTATTTGTGTTGGACCCGCTTGTGCCTCTTGTGCCCATACAGCCGACCAATTTTTAACATCCCCACTTATGCTTGCCGCACGCACGTGGTTTTAATCCACACTTGCCCAAGAAAGGCAAAAGTGCCTCATACCTCTCAACATCGACACATTGGGACTGCGACACTTACAAGCTTTTTTTTTTTTTTTTTTTTTTGTTTTTTTTTGTTTTTGCCTTTTCTTAGTGTTTGCTTGTTATATTGTTGGGTCTCTTTAGAGATGATGTTACAATTTCTTTCCTTGATGTTGACATGTTAGAATTTTTGTAGGTACACATCTTTCCTTGATGTTGACATGTTAGAATTTTTGTAGGTACACTATTGTTTCAACGGGAGGAACTGCAACTTCTTTGGAAGATATTGGTGTTTATGTGACTAAAGTGGAGCAGCTAACTTGTTTTCCTGAAATGGTGAGCTATTTAAATATATTGCACTTTGCTCTCATGAATACAATCATGATCGTATTTGTTTGTATACTCAACTGCTTGGCTCAATTGAGTAGCTTAACGTATGATTCTTTGATGTTTAAGTAAGCTCCATGTTAAGCTTTTTGTTTTTGCTTTTTGAGGCAAGCTACATACGGTGTTTGATTGCTAGTATATCACAAAATCTTGTTTCTCATACTAGTAAATGCAAACTCAACACAAGTGAAAGAAAATGGAAGAAGCATTAGACCCACAATTAATATACTCCTTCCGTTTATTTTTTAAGTTTACTTAGTTCACTTTGGGGGAGAACCAAGGAGGAAGTATAAAAGTATGAGAGAGAAAATGGTAGGTGGAGAGAGAAACTAAAAAGTGGGTTAAGATGTTAGAAAGCTGGTAACATGGAAAAGGAGGAGAAAGTAGATGGGACATGTTTCCAAGAATAGAAAAAGCATCAATGTGTACAATAAAAAGAAACAGATCAAAAAGAAAAGTGTGTAGACTAAGAAGAAACGGAGGGACTATGTTTCTTAGAAGGGTTAACTCCAAAGGAGAATTGATGTCAGGGCTATTTAGTTTAGAAAGGAAAAAGAAATTACTTATAGACGAACAAGCTTTAAATTACATAGGATAAGAGCCTGTTCTTCCCAGCTTATTTTGAGTCCAGTTCAATTCAACTCAGTTTACCTGGGGACAATACTTTTACTCTCACATATTGGTATTCATTTCAGTTCAGTTCAGCTGTTTTATGCCGAAGAGAACATGCCCTAAGTGTTCCTCCATTTCAGTAAAAGGAAAATAAGTAGAAGAGCGCCAATCAGGGTGCATTACATAAAAAAAATTCTACAGGAATACGTATTTTCCGCCAGGCATCTTTCTGAAAGTAGATTTGTGTCCTCATAACCCATTTTGTAGTTGACTGAGGACCGTAAACTATAAAGAACTTTCCTAGGGAGCATGAGTACCTGTGCACGTATTCCTCTTAAGTCTGCACTGTACGTGTCTTCGATCACTTTGTGCCATAGATGGTTATTCACTGTTTCAAATTGCAAATTGTGATGAATCAAGAAAGGCCACTTGTCATGTCATCCTGATGTATTCAAGGCGCAAAAAGAAAGGAGAGCCAAGTAACAAGAAGTGAATGGGAAAGATACTGAATTGTTAGGAAACAATCATTATGTTACTGAGAATTCTGTTAGGAAATAATCATTGTGTTACTGAGTTGTTACAGGAGCAGTAGTGGATTGTTAGAATAAAAGAGGAGAGAAGAGAGAGAAAAGGTGTGGAAATATTTTGTGGAAAGTTATCTTTAGTGGAGAGGAGCTGAGTCTCTCGAACACTCAGTATTTTGTATCTTTCTCTTTCGCTGAAATACAAACTCCATCTATCTTCCTTCCATATTTCTTCTCTGTTGGTCGTTTGCTGACTGTAGGTGAAGCAAATTCATCTCACAAATTCCCTCTTAAGAAAACGTGTTCAAATGTCACCTTTGATGCATGAAGGCTCTCATGAAGTTACGTGTGCGACTTAGAAATCGGAAAAATCAGCAAAACTTATAGGAAACCTCTTTTCTCAATGACAGACAAGTGTCTTTTACTTTTGGATCTTTAATGTCTCAAAATTCCATTTCATATGTTAATGACGTCTTTTAAAGAACTCAACTTATTAATGTACATCTTTATCTATGCTATTGTTAATAACAGTCAAATGTATGCTCAATTTTTTCAGTCAACAAAGAGAAATTATTACTCGCCGAGATTCGTGTTCCCATGTTTTTCAATTGTCTGTAATGTTCATGTTTCAACCTTTCTGCATTTCCATCCCTCGTGTCCAGATTTGTGCAACCTGGGAAGTTCATTCCCAAATCCCGAACACCTTTCTTTCCTAGGGTTCAACACTAGGTCCCAATCTAGAGGATTATCTCGCTTCTTTTCTTATTCTTGAGCGATGGATAATCTCTAATTATATTGTCAATCTTGATTTAGAGGGATGTAATCGAAAGGTTTGTTACATGTTAGAACAAAACTGAATGAACATTATACAATCTTTTGTCAAAATAAAGTCTCCCGGTCATCTAGCCTTTTACAAGGCTGCAAGTTGTCTGTCAGATCATCCTGAACCGTACCATTATGGTTGTCTCTTGACTTACTTTTTTTTATGTTTTATTTGTTTACCGACTTTTTACCAAATGTCAAGGATGAAGTGCACTTTGCATTGGTTAGCACAAAAATGTCTTGGTGGCCGAATTCTGGAGGTTATATTTTTTTGCAATTGTTTCTTTGTTCAAGAGATTTGTCCTCACATACAGATGCACACACAATAGGGGCAAAAAATGCAAAACACTAGTGAGAAAGGTGTCTTCATGCGATATATCATTATGAAGATCTAATAAATCTCCGATTACAGTTTGATCGAATTCTGGAGGTTATATCTTTTTGCAATTGTTTCTTCATTCAAGAGATTTGTCCTCACATACAGATGCACATTCTATAGGGGCAAAAAAATGCAAAACACTAGCGAGAAAAGTGTCTTGATGCGATGTATCATTGTGAAGATCTAATAAATTTCCGTTTACAGCTTGATGGTCGTGTCAAAACTTTGCATCCTTACATACATGGTGGCATCCTTGCTAGAAGAGACCTTCAGCATCACATGGATGCTATAGAGAAACATGGATTTGGTCAGCTACACTTTAGGTTTATTATCAATTATGTCTTTCCTTGTAAATTTTGTGTGGTTAACAAAGTTCGGTACAATAATTTCCAGGAACCTTTGACGTGGTGGTTGTAAATTTATACCCCTTTTATGATAAAGTAACTTCAGCTGGAGGAGTTCATTTTGAGGAGGGAATTGAGAATATTGATATTGGTGGACCTACAATGATCAGAGGTGCTGCAAAGGTAATTACCCTCTTGGCAAATTGTGATCTACTAGGATGTTAATCGCATATTTTGTTGCGTTATTTTTTTTTTTTTGTGAAACTTAGGTGATAAAGGTTATCTAACTTTTTCATAGAGTGTTGAATGCTTATATCTGCTTTCTTGCTTTTTTCGTTCAATTTTGATGTTGGGGAAGGGCCATGGGGTGATATTGGATTGGCATTGAGAAAGAGGAGAGATGGAAGGACATTATAGCATATATCTTATCTTTTTTATTTTTTCCCCTTTATTTGAATAGAGTTTGGTAAGGGATCGAACACGTTGGATTTATCTTATCATTTCAAAAATCTTTGATCTTCCATTGTTAAAATGAATTTTTAGCCTCGAGACTATTTATTTGCAACCAAAAAAATATATCAGGAAATCAGATATGAGATAATAAGTTCATAAGCTAAGTTCAGATAAGGGTTATAGTGTTTGTTTCACAACAAGAACTAAGTTTACTTAAGTTCGGTGTTAATTTTGTCAAGTTTAGATGACTTGAGATAAGGGCCTGCAGGTTAGATATGTTATAATAAGTTTTGAATTATGGTGAAAAGAATGAACGAACTCTCAACTCTGGATGTATATTCCCCTTTCAATTTTTTTTTTTTTTTACATATATCTTTCTTGTTGATGAGTTCATATAATGGAAAGGGTCTATGAGCTCTACAATTATAACTCTTCATTGAGCTTATGCATCTTTTAACAGATCTTAGCTCTTGTTGATATTTCGCAGTATCGCTTTCCTGCCTCTTCATCTTCTAGTTACTTTATATAGTTTCTCTTATATTTGATTTACAGCTGATGTTTATTGGTTTTAACCATTAGTATGTAGGTTGATGCTAAATCATCATGTCCTATGTTGTATGTTCCTAACTGTCTTCTTGTTTCAACTGTGAACTAATCTTTGACCATGTTGCTCACAAACACTTTCCACATTGACTGTTCCTATCTGATTCTGTCAACTATTTTCTAAAACATATAGTTGGTTCCATGTTCTTGGGATGAACTATACCTTTCTTCGCCATTAGGTGATGATCTTTCTTCATCTTTTTTAATGGATTTATATTATTCATTTTTTATAATTGTTTGTCTAAGACTCATATAAAGCTAATCACTTGATTTTTTACCTGTTGATATATTAACAGAATCACAAGGATGTCTTGGTGGTGGTTGATCCACAAGATTACTCTGCTTTGATAGATTATCTCAAGGGAGATCAGGATGACCAACAGTTCCGTAGGAAGCTTGCCTGGAAGGCTTTTCAGCACGTGGCTGCTTATGATTCCGCAGTTTCAGAGTGGCTGTGGAAGGAGACTGAAGGAGGTATGTCTATGTATGTATTTTGAGCTATGTATAACACTTCCTGTAGATGGTAGGACTGGCAACTAGCCTTGTCTTTTTCTTTGGGTCAGGAACCCAGGAGAATGTCCTGGTGCCCTTTGTAATCGTGTTTTCTCTTTTTTTTTTTAATGCTGAGTGAGGTTTACATTGAGTCTGCATGATAACGTTTGGACTCGACCCGGCACAGCCGAGTCGAGCTCTGCCCGCACAGTTAGGAAGATTTAGGAATCGCTAGTTTTCCGCGAAGACTTGATTTGCAAATCCTTATATTTACTTCCTATGTCTGTAAGTTTAGGGCAATCAAATGCATTTCCCATATTTTCATGAGGAACAAGCTCTCTGCAATTCCAGGGCTGGGCTTTTACAGGCCTCTTTGCAATTGTGGGGTTAGTCCTGCTTGCTTGGTCCCCCTACTCTGCCTAGGCTGGAGGATCATTAGAGGCACTTAGGTATGGACATTCATGTGGTATTATTTACGCAAGAGTTTCAGTTAACATGCTGTTTGCACACTTTTCTTTTGGAATGTTTTTTCTGCACTACTCCCTGTTGTAGGTCATGTCTTTGATCTACTTCATATTTTCTGATAATTCCGTTGAACCATTCTACAGTTAATAACTTCCTTTTTTGGCGTTCCTACCTAACCTTTAATTCTTGTGATTTTAGTTTATCAGGAATCCTTATATGCAGAACATGTTCCTCTGCATGCAATCATATATCCAATATGTTCATCGCAAACAACTTAGTTATTTTTCACTTATCATCGTGGATGAGACTAATGGTTCTTTCATTTTTGGGAAGATAAATTTCCACCCAGCTTCACAGTACCATTGTCCCTTAGAAGTTCTCTTCGATATGGGGAGAATCCTCACCAAAAAGCAGCATTTTATGTTGACAAGAGTCTCGCTGAGTTTAATTCTGGTGGTATTGCTACAGCTGTTCAACACCATGGAAAGGTGAGATGAGTATAGATTGCTTTTATATTCTGATTTAACACCTTGGGAAGTTTTTCTTTCATACTAGCACACTAAGAAAAAAGTAGATGCATGACCTTGTATTTATTTATTGCAAAAGTTGAGAGTTTTGACTTGTTAGTCTGCATGAACTTTCATTTGATCTTTCTTTATTGTTTGCCAGTTAGGGAAAAAGTTACACGAGTAACGGAAATCAGGTAGAACATAACTAGAAAGGCTGTTGTTGTCTTGGTTCTTATCAATGTTTTTTCGTGAAAAGAATGCCCATTCCCCATCCTATATATGTTTTTCTTTTTTGTCATTTAGTAGGTGTTACACCTATTGAGAATAAGATGAGAAATGAGATCTCAAGAAGAAAGTAGGGGTTATACCAATTGAGAATAAGGTAGTATGGCCATGTAAGATAGAACCAGGTAATGGATCGGCTTGGAGGCTCGAAAATTGGCGAAGTGCTGGGATTGTGAGGGATAGAAGAAGACCTAAGAAACCTGGATGATTGTGATTGAGGTTGATGTGTTTAATTGGGGTTGAGGAAAATTTGGCATTAGATAGGGTGGAGTGGAAGGAGAGAATCTATGTAGATGACATGACTTCACATAACATCTCTTGTTCCCTAACTATTTCTTTTTACTTCATGTGCTTTGCAAACTTTTCTCCCTTTAGCATATTTTCTTTTCTTTTTTATGATTTTCTCAAACCTTTTCATTTATATAATTTTTCGTAATTATTTTTTCCCTATTGGCCCTCTTTTACAAGACTTTCTCAAATACTTCCCCCGTTCTGAAATAGGTGGAACACATATCACTTTTAGGTGTGAGTTTTTTGAGAGAAGCGTTTGACTTATTTCAGAATGGAGGAAGTATTATTTTATTTTCACTTATTCTGCTTTCCACTTTAGGGTGTGTCTTGATTTTAAGTAAGGAGAATGCATCCTTACACCACCCTTGTTTTCTCATTCCTTGTGTTTTCTCTTGTCTTACTTCCCTTGCTTTCACTTTCTCACTTTTCTTTGTTCTACTTAACACGTTCCTTTGCTTTTCTGTTTCACTTTTCACAGAAGGTTCCTTTGTGACGGTTCATGAAAGCCGACCCCGATTCATTTCGGGACTAAGGCTTTTTTGTTGTCCTATAATATCTTTACTTTTGTTTTTTCTTTAACATCAGCAAGCAAGTTGTCACTTTCTTTGAAAAAAAATTTATACTATTAAAATATAATTGATTTTGAATAAATAAATTAAGACTCACTTTGTCCTTAAAATAAACCTTATGGGTGACTTTGGATAGGGAGATGGTGGAAAACCAGTTGACTTTTAGTTGAATGGAAGAGGATTTTTTTAGTGACATGCCAATATTGTAATGTGGATATTATTTTGGGCTACGGTGATAAATTTTCTCTCTCTTTAGTATCTTGGCTAGTTCTTCTCTATGCTGTTCCATTACTTCCGTCAATGATGGTCCTTTTTATTGTTTCGCAGTTTGGCATGAATTGGTATCACTATTTACTACTACACTTTTGGGTTTCCCCATCTAATTGAAAATATGTATACTCTATTTACACTCTTTTTATCGTTCCTTTCTGCAGGAAATGTCGTATAATAACTACTTAGATGCTGATGCAGCTTGGAATTGTGTCTCTGAATTCAAAGATCCTACTTGTGTGGTGGTGAAGCATACGAACCCTTGTGGAGTTGCTTCACGTGATGACATCCTTGAAGCATACAGGCTAGCTGTCAAAGCAGATCCAGTTAGCGCATTTGGTGGCATTGTGGCCTTTAATGTTATAATTGATGAGGTGACCTACTGCTTTATTCCCACTTTCTGGTGATAATGTACTTATAGGCATTCTCGTAGGCATTATATTCAATATTGATGTGAATAGTCACAAATCATTGAGATTCTTGGTTCTTCATATCTAATTTAGGCCCTTCCTCCTAAGGTAAAGCTCTATGTTGCTCAGATACGGATTGAGTGTCTACTCGGATACAGTGAAGTGTCCGACTCGGCTATTTTGAAGAAAAAAGACAAGTTTTTAGTTTAAAATGAAGTATCCAAGTGAAGTGTCGTGTCAGACACGACACGACACCCAGTTTTTAAGGTAAATGAAGGTGTCGGAGTAACATAGGTAAAGCTAATAGTTTTATTGATGTTCCGAAAGTTGCCTGTCTTTCGATTAGTATGCTCCCATATCCTGATTTGATAGGCCACATTTCTATTTGAAGCTAACCCACTAATGGGCCACTTCCTAAAGCTAGTAAACTTAACTTTGACTTTCTTATTACTACTAAGGATAGCCTTGATAAAGAAACCATATAAATTATAAGGACTACCTTGTGGTATGCAGAGACAGGATAGTCCTGGTATTTTAACTCATTTCCTGAAATGACCTCTGAGTGATTTTGGCCCTTTGATTAAGGGATGGAGGAAGTACTCTTTAAAGAGAGACTTTCTGAGAAGCTAAGGCTTAGCAACAACGCCAATATCTTGTTGTTATTGAATTATCATTACTATATCTTACCCCACCCCTCAACACCTTCCTCATTGTACTATTACTGCCTGGTTTTACCTTTACAGCTTGTTTGGCACAAGATGATAAATCAAGAGATGTTAATGGATTGTTGGGTTGATCATGGAACGTGCCATATGAAAAAAATTCCATTTTAAGGATTTAAGTTGTCTTGGTTAGCAAACAATTGTTTTTCTTCATATATATATATTTATTCATCTCTAGTTGCACTTCATTTGTAGATGATTTAGGAACTTCCGGAATATGTCTTATCTCATTACAGAATTCTAATAACTTTCAAAGGACTATTTTTGATAATGCTTCTTACCATATTTACTCATCATTCCTCAATACAGTATCTCCTGTTCATACTTTTCACTACTACTTTTGATATAGAAATATTTTGTGTGGATCCTCTCTGGAAACAACACTATTAGTCTGAAACAAGTAAGGAGTGAAACAACCTCTGCATCAGTTATAAACTGTTAATAATGAAGCTGCATATGATTTCCTTAAAACTTATAAGTTGTATTGTTGCAGACTTGCAGTCGATGATTTGATTCTTACTATCATTATATAGTACTTTTTTTCTATCTTTTTGTTTCTCTATTTTTTCTTTGAAGACTCTTGCCAAGGAAATTCGGGAGTTTAGAAGCCCTACAGATGGTGAGACTCGGATGTTTTATGAAATTGTGGTTGCGCCCGGTTTTTCAGAAAAAGGACTTGAGGTTCTCTGTGGGAAATCAAAGACCTTAAGAATTCTTGAGGCAAAGAAGAATGACAAAGGAAAACTTTCTTTGCGACAAGTTGGAGGTGGTTGGTTAGCTCAGGAGTCCGATGATTTGACACCTGAGGATGTCCAATTTAAAGTTGTCTCTGAAAGAAGCCCAACAGAAAAGGAGCTAGATGATGCAAAATTTGCCTGGCTTTGTGTGAAGCATGTGAAGAGCAATGCTATAGTGATCGCAAAGGTGAACATCAGTAGTTAGTTTATTTTATCATGTCTCTTTAAAGGGATACCTTCCCATCGAATTGCTTTGCCTGTTTTGGTGCATTATTTGGCACCAATGGGATTTACTCATAGTCAGTAGAGTTTAGTTCCTATATCAAATGATTGCATCATTCTCTTCCAGTAGCCTGATACTTGTAACAACTCTTAGTTCAGTCCTTTAATTGTTCCCTTTTTTCCGGCAGAATAAATGCATGCTAGGCATGGGTAGTGGGCAGCCAAACCGTGTTGAAAGTTTGAGAATTGCTATGAGAAAAGCAGGAGACGAGGTCAAAGGAGCATCTTTGGCAAGTGATGCTTTCTTCCCATTTGGTAATTTCCTATATTACTCTACTGTTGTTCTTTTCCTGTCTTGCAAAGTTAGCTTAGCTGCACTGTTTTACTGCTATCTTCTTAACTGTTATTGGAAGTTGTTGTTAGTAGTTGAAGCTATCATGATTATAATTTTTACTATATACTACCTCCATCCCGTTTTAATCTACACACTTTCCTTTTCGAGCCGTTCCTTATTAATGGTTACATTGTTACGTTATCTATACAAGGTAAAATGCCCGATCATTATTCCACACTTTTGTCCCCCATGTGATCCTCACCAAATACATTAACCCACTTCAACACCCCCCCCCCCCCCCCACCTATTTCATTTTT